>NW_019524091.1:4623-168973 GCF_002814215.2 Seriola lalandi dorsalis | reverse complement strand
TGCTAGGGTATTTTTCTACTTGTTTCATCACTTCTGGATGAAACAAGATGCAAATCAAAATGTGATTCCAACAACTACTGGTAAAGAGTCTGAAGAAAGGATTATATCCTCAAAAGGTCAGTTATGAAGTTACCCAAACAAAAGTGATTTTTACTTTTTACGACTTCCCTCAAAATTAGGGAGAGGTGCTGGTATGGCTGATGTTATGAGTATATTGAATTATCTCAATGAATGAATGGTATCTTTTCAGTGCATTTGTTGGGTCATGTTTTGTAAATTTTCTCTACCTGAGTTAGCCTGGGAATTATAATTACATTAAACTGCTGGGCTCCTCTGTTCAGAATTAACCCATACAAAGGCTACAATCACACACTAACTGTGATTAGTTAGTTACATGAGATTCATTATACTTACAGGTTCATCAGATGACTAGGCAAAAAGTTATTTAGAAGTGAGTCCCTGTTTTGTTCGTATTGTGCACACTCACAAGGATGCACAAGCATGCACACAGGTGAGGCAATGCAGATATGTGCTGCTGGTCTCACACTATTTGGCTGCTTGACGATGATAACACGCAAATAAGACAAGGAAGAAGAATACTACAAGGTAGCAAACATAGATTTAAGCAATGCTGGGTTTAAGATGATTGTAAAACAATCAGGTTTGCAAATTTTATGAGGGAAATTTTGTTAAATCCCTGGACTTATCATTCATGTGTTTATATACACAAATCTAAATGCACATTGTGTAGCATGAAAACTAGGCTGTAGATGTGGGAGTATCCTAGCAGTTGCAAACCAGCACCATATTCAACAGCCTGAGGACAAGCCAAATTCGATTTTGAACGAGAATACTGGAGGCCTTAGGTTGTCTAATAAGAGAGCCTTTGGCAACCACTGAGCAGCCGACAGTGAGTGTGAGGTCAGGTCATTAAAGAGCATTTCATTGATCACTCTGCCCTCATCTTTGCTTCCTACCACATATCCCCGGAGAGGAATAGCTACAGGAGCGAGGGGCCCTTTAGTTGTGTCAGCTTTGATTTTTATCCTCACCAAGCCATCCTTAATGTACGCATAGATGTTGAATGGCTTCTCAGTATGCCTGTTTTAGTTATGTTTGTGTTACAGCATCAGTAGGCTGGAGAAGCAGAAAAAGAGGGAGGAATGATTGATGTTGATGAAGCTTGTTCTTTCCTGACAGCTCGCACATTGTTAGACATAGGGTAAACCCACTATGTATAGTTGGTATTAACTAAAGAAAAATGTCAAGGCTTATTACAGGAACATCATATGTTTGAATTTATTCAATTCAGTTTTATTTGTATTGTGCCAAATCATAACATACACTATCTCAGGGCATTTCACAGGGTTAGGTGTAAGACCTTACAATATTATAGAGCGAAACCCAACAGTTCCCAAACACTTGGCAACAGAGGGGAGGAAAAACTCTTGTAAAAGATTCAGTATAAAAAGTTGTGTGTTTGAGCAGGTTGAGTGTTTTTGAACTAATGTCTGAGATTAAAGTGGGAATAGATGACTTTTCTCCCGTAGTGTTTGTAAGTGGCATTGATGTTGGCACTGCTGTCACTAAAAATACATTGCACCACTGTTCATTTTAGAAAGGTCACTGCCAGGATACTTGGTATTTGTTTAGATTATCAAACGGACAAGGAATCATTTGTTTCTGGTTGCCAGCGCTAGTGTTGGCAACTTGCCATGTTTTGTATTAAATGTATGTGTTTCTGTCTGTGTTCCTTTGTTGAGAAGAGTCATGATCAGCAAGTACCTTTTGATGTTTTTATGTCAGTAAGGGCTTCAGAAATGGACAGAGGTGGGAGTTGAATTTGTTCTTTATCCTTTCTGCTTTGCGGTGAGACTTGCACTCTAACGGAAAAGCAATTCTGTGGTCAAATTAGTCCTTCCAATGTAAAGCGCTGTTGATCGGATAATTCCTTGTATCAAGATTGTGGTTCTTTCTCTTAGAAACGCTGTGTTTTGGTGTGCTCCTGTTCCTCCTCTATTATGAGGCTTTGCCCTCAGAGTAATGCTGTTATTAGCTGTGCCTGAACATGCTTATATGTACCACACGAGTGGCAAAAAGGGCCTCATAGGCTCGCTGCACCATGGTGTTTCAACACACCGCCTCCCAGAAAACACCACAGTGGAATTTTCCCACTTTGTTGGAGTCCATTACACATGAAAAATCTGTCTGCCGCCTGCTTCTCCCTGGCAAACTGGAGTTACACTCTGTGACCCTGTTTTCATCTGAATCAGGCACAGACACACAGACAAGGTCCAGCGTACTTTGCAAAGCCCATGAGCTGACCTTGCTTTGAGAGCTACAACTCCAGCACTCTCTTAAAGGCTTGATGAGCTGGCTGAAATATTACCCACTTGAGATACCGATGCTAGCCTCTGTCTTGTTTTAATGAAGCCAAAGTCATCTTTGTCTAAGTGACCTAGCTTAAGGAGTTAATAGTTCAAGTCAGGGCAAAGCTTCATGCCAATGTTTTTGCCATTATGCATTTCCACACCATAAGCGCAGCAAAAAGGTTGAGTTTTTTCTGCAGGTGATATTGTTCATTCTACCTCCATAGGCGATATATAAGGACTCTAATTACAATCGACTAGTGATTTTCTCCACTCCTCTGGGTCTTATCTGCCTTCCTCTCCCTGGTGCTGCCGCTGTGACACAGGCAAGGAGAAATCTAAAGGCATAAGCATTCTGGCCTCGATTATAGTCATAAAAATGGAAGCCTGGCTCTGAGCAATTACCCCATGGGGGAGTAGAACAAGTATGAGAGGGAAAGAGAGAGACAGATTCAGAGGGGAGGGATCCAGGTGAAGGAGAGTGCTCAGATATACAGAGGAAAGACAAAACGCTCATATAGAGGCAGGGCGCAGAGGGTGGTGAGTGAAGGGAAAAGGACAAAAGTGAGAGTGTGAGCATGATGGAGAGAGGCAGTCTGAGTGGCTGTCACCTGTGAATGGTTCTCTAAAGCACTGTGGCAGGAGGCTGTCAACGCAGAGGAAAACAGAAAAGAAGGAGAATAGGAAGAGGAGATAATCTGCTCCCAATGTGACATGATGTCAAAGGAGTGTGTGTGTCTGGCCTGGCACAGCCCTGGGAGATATCCCTCTAACTTGCCTGTTAATACTCATCACCATCACTGTCATCATCATCATTATCACTATAATCATGCCATCGTCAACAGCACACACAGAGGAACCACTGGGTCACTGGGGAGCAGTAGTTGTACTTTGGGAAAGTGGTAGCACAGTAAATACTGTTGAGCTGTCCTTGGAATGGCACATGTCCACTGAGTTAGTTTAAGAAGTTTACAGGTGTCTCCCTGTCATCCTCCGCCCAAACACGCAGATGAGTTTCTCTAAATGACTGATCCTGAACTAATTGCATATGTCACTGCAGTCTTTGTTCACTACAGCAACCTCCAGACTGACAGTCCCTAGATTGCTTACTCTCTTCATTTTGGCCGGGAGCAATGTTCTTTTTGTCTGACACAACGCTATTGATCTCTCAGTGGAATTGTATGTTCGCAGGTCTACATGAATTGTGCTGGCTGTGTGATTGCACTGCTGCAGCATTTTGGCTTTTTGTTCCAATCGAGGAGATACAGATTGCCTTTGTGAGTTACACTCATTTACTGGCACTATGCCTTGGCATTATTATCAACAGCATCACGTAAGAGCTTTTGTTGAGGTTCAACAGCTTGTAGCTGCACAAAACAGCAGCAGGTCTAGTACATAACTTAAATCAAAAGACCTAGTAGATAGTAGTAAAAAATGTTGGATTTTAGGGAAAGGGAAAGACTTTCGTATTTTGCAGCTGTAGATCCAGTTTTTGAATCCAGACATTTACATGTGTATTAATGACACCAATGACAAGATGATGCTGTTAGATTAGAGACTTTAGAAGCCAGTTTTCACAGTATGTGAGAGACATGGCCTCACACACCAATGACTTGTCACATTGTGCTTTTGAAGTCAGGTTTAACAAAGAAAAAAAAAGAAGAGAAATTGTGTCCACTGCTAGACAGAACTAAATTAGAAATTATTTTAAATGATGCCACATATTGCTGCTTCCACTTGAACTAGTAATGGTGCATAAATTGTACTTTTGAAGTGGAATTATGTGCGAACCCCACACTGTGAATGCTAATGAGGCAGAAATGCAAAGGTATTTACTGAACTTTTTTAAATTCAGAGACAAAAGAACTCTCATCAGCCGTCGCCAACATGTTCCCTCAGTTTGCCCAAAACAACCTGTTCCAATCACACCTCAACAACCAGGGCTACAAAAAACAAGCATTTTTAGATGACTTAGTAACTGTAAATGAGCTAAGACTGCCAAAGTGGATGGACAAATAAATGTTAAACTCCTGACAACAAAAAGAATTTGTGGGGAAAGTTGTTGGATCTGTTAATGAGGACTGACACGATTTTTCTTTCACTCTCCCCCTTGTACAGTCTCTCCTCTATGTCTTTCTTATTGACAGTCTTTCTTTTGTTGTCAATCTCTTTTGTGGAAAGCACTGACTGCAGCAATTGCCAGTACAGATGACAGCTCCTTTAATAGCATTCACCACACAAATGACAGTTTCTTTAATGGCATTTTCATTATCAAGGGAAATTTTAACTTCCTTTTCATGTTCAAGTATAGAGGAAAATTATGTTCTTGGGAGTCTGACTCATCTTTTATCTGAAATGCTACCAACATAAAATTATTTTTAGAGTGATAAGGTCTAGATCAGAGGATCATAGTTAGATTTTTTTTTAAATAAGCAGCTAACATTAAGATAGTTTACATTGTTAGCCATTACTATGAACTTCCTGACAGTGATTATGATATAAGAAATAATTTTTCCATAAAGTTAAAGCAATTGCAATTATGTTGTTTTTTGCAAGCACCAAATCATAGACAATCAAATTGTTCTGGTACTACAAAGAGGTCACCACGGTGATAGAGCCAGCAATGACTCAGATCTGCACCAGCAAGCCAAATCTTTTAGGAACCGAACTCCTACAAAAAGATTATCCTGCTTTTACCTTAAATTCCATGTCTATATATACAACTGCAGTGTATCAATTTGCTATTAACAGAAGGATTAAAAAAATAATAATTTTAGCAGCTATGGAAGTTTTCTGCTGTAAATCCTTGTAAGGCCATGTTAGAAATCCTGGCGAAATTATGTCCTATTGTAAACTTGCTTTTCCATTATCTGAGAGTGAATGATGTTTCACATTTCTGTTTGTGGCTTCTTGTCACATTATCAGCTTATACAGTATAAAAGCTCTGGTGCAGCTGTGGGTGCTAAAGCAATTTTCTCGCTCTGATTCCACCTATAGCTATGCCTGCAGCTGTACACTCTCTTACCTCAGCGAGCCACTTTACTGTATTTTTAAACGCCTTCACTCCAACATGGTTATTGTAATTCTGCTGTGGTGGCATGACGCTGCAGCCAGTTTCCTAAAACCTCAGTATTGTAACAAGGTGACTTTGTGGCAGTTTGTGTAAGTAATTGCACTGCGTGGTTCCTCCAGGTCTGGTCACACAGCCTGTTCTGAGGCCCATTCTCTTTGTTCAAACCTCGGGCCTGCTGCAGAAATCCTTTAACCTCTGCTGTCATTCTCCCACTGCGCAGCAGAGTCGGGCTCTTGTTGGAATGCGTCTGCCACGCTGCAGTGAGGGTGCAAAACTGTCAAGCCTCATTGTCGCTTAATGAACAAACATATTTCTGGTAGATTCTCATCTTTGGTTAAGAGGAAAAGCCATCTGCACTAGTTATGCAAAATGGATCTGAGCATCACAAATGAACATGTAGCCCTTTCTTTCCAGGCCCAGGCTGAAATCACAGCACCACCAAAGCACAATGTACCACAGACTCACATGGGTTGTGCTCGAGGTAACAAGAACTATTACAGATAAGATCTCAAGTCTTAATTAATAGAGAGATTTGGACACTCACTACTAAGGATTAGGCAAAGATTGCTCTGATGTATACCTCACAATTATTATTCTGTCATATACAGGAAGGTGCTGAGTAACCAAGAATATTCAAGCATAAATTCGCACAGCACTGCCTCTGCATCACATTATCCTAATTCATCATCCTGTATATGTCTCAGTTATTATGTTGTAGGTTCCCTGTTTTATGCTCACAGGGTGATGATGGATTTGCCCAGTAACTAGGTTATATCTATGATGGATCTCACGTGACGCATGAGTGCATTCCCATCCAGACATGCCAGTTAGATAGATGGCATCACAAATCCTTGTATATGTTTTGTGAATAATTTGAATGCACATGTAACTTTGCAACCACACTAGTTACAAATGAATACTGTGTATTACATGCGTTTGTAACAAACAAATGGATAGCAGTAAGGAAGTAGACTGATTTGGAGCGGAGGTGTAGATGTTATTTATTATATTATCCGCCATAAAGTTAAACTGACCATTCTCACTGTTCTCTGAAGGGAAAGGGCCAACCAAAATGTAGCATCCATCTTTCAAGTCAAAATATTTGATCATTTCTTTTGGAAAATCATTTAAAGCTGTAGCAGACATTGAATTCAATCATAAGATTTAATTTTGTCAAAATACAATAAAAGTCTTCCATAATCAATCTTTACTTGCCCAACAAAGCATTAGAATGCATTAAAATGTATTGGATAATATATTCAATTTGCCAAAATTGAGAGTTGTAAGCAGAAATACGCCACGGTTTAATGCAGGGCTCCCACATGTTAACATTTTCTGTGGTTGTCCAATTGAATTAATGAGTGAGGGAGGAAAACAAAAAATCATGAGTGTGCTGGTTGACCAGTTGCTGTGTGAAAGTGTTTGAATTAATGTTTGGAACTTGCAGGATGGAGAGACCTTTCATTACACCAGACTATCTCCCCTATGTGGGTTGAGGAGCTTGGCTTGATTTACAGCTTAGTGTTTACCCCAGAGTCAGCAGCCTCTCTTTTGTAGGGTTGCTACTTCTAAAAAAAGTTTTGTTGCAAAAAGGAAATTTATCTTTTTCAAAAACTGGTTAAAATTATACATATACATATTTTTTAAATATAGAAAATGAGCAGCATCCTTAACATAGATTGGTTTTAGTAAATTGTCAATTTTGTTGCCATGTTACATATATTTTGGTAATATTGAAGGTATCTTTGGATTCTTGTTTGTAATGATGTAACAATGCCATAATGCTGCTTTGTGTGCTAAATTCAAGTACGCTGTATATTAGTTTGTTTACTTATGCAGTTAGGCTGTTTGGAGTGTACTTGGAAGTCAGTGTATGGTAATATAGCTGTGTGACATTTGGGGTTTATGTGTGCTTAAGCCTCTCTTATCTGTGCTGAACCACCGTCTATGTGCTGAACCAGCAGCAGGCAGAAGCCACTTCAGGCATTTCAGATAGGTCTTGTGCTGTCAGCAGCACCCATAGAGATGACATGTGTCATGGAGTGTGCACGTTGGTAGCGTGGTTTGCTGCCATGTGTCATCTGTTTCTTTAGGGCTCGGCTGAGGACACAAGCGGACAGGATCTGATTCAGCTATGGGACTTTAGGCAGATCAGACCCAACAGGCTCATTGTAATAGCAAATAAAGGCTCTGGAGGCCTTGTTAGTACAGGAAAGCCGGTGGCCCATTGTCCCTGTCCTCTCCTTCCACACTAAGCCTGGTACCGACCAAGGCTGGGCCCACACCCGTTAAATAAGCATAGTCCTTGTTTAGTGGTTATTACTGTTGTGCTCGGCCCGACTTGGTGGATCATTATGCTGAATAGATATGTCCCATTCTATGTAGGGGCCAGGCATGGAGAATGCACTGAATTACACAGAGCAGTGCGTGCTCTCTTTCCATGGTTTATGTGAACCCCACTTACAAGTGTGATCCTGTCCCTGTCTCATCAGATCAAGCCCCATTTTGGCACATAGCCCTGTGCTATCATAAGCTAATTATGGCTTTATTGAGTCCATATTCATAATAGTCTTAATGAGTCATGCAGAGTAAAGAAAGTCTATTGAACTATGTGTTAGAGGAGAGAGCGATCACTTCAAAAAAAAAAAAAGCTTTTTTTTTGCTGAATAGAGCCGGAGGATGTGATAGTAAAGAGGCATGGCAGTAATCCTCAATGCCACCTGAGAGGCCTATAAACTCAGCAAGACAGAAAGGGTGCAGTGTTGTTTAATAGCTGGCTATAGAAACAGTAGGCCAAGAGTAGGCCACCTGATTCTTGTCATAATCTTGCTTCTAAAAACTGTCAACCTGATGGAAATTGTGCTACAAAAATGAAAAATGTCATTTAATGAAGGGGATTTTATAATTATACATAACAGTATACCAAAACCAATGTGACACAATGATTGCACAACTAAGAATAGTGCTGCAACCAAATTATGAAGGCATAGAAAAAACTTGGAGGTCAGAGCTCCATGCAGGAAGCTCTGGACTGCCTCCATACTTCTCCGAGTAAGAAAACAGCAGGGTTGGAGAGGGCATGCAGGCAGGATGCCCGCCTGTGATAGGCTTGGAGCGGCTCTGAATATCAGTAGTGACAGAGACCTCTTGCCTTATGGCTGCAGCAGATGTCTCTCTTTGCTGTGCTCGATCAAGATCATAGACCATCTAATCAGTGGGACTGAAGGCCAGCCACTTTGTGTGAAATATTAAGAAAGGCATAACTGTTTATTTTTCTCTCGGATGTGATGCTGTATAATGCGAGGTGTGCAGCCCAAGATGAAGTCGCTGGACTGGAGAAGATGACACACTGCCAAACAAAACAATTGGATTATGAGCTTAAAAGAAAGAAGGCACAGAAATGGTGGGCCAAGAATAGTGACATTTGCAGGAGCAGGAAATCTCCATCTTCATTCAAAAAGTAAACAGAACAGTTTGGTCTGTTTCTCACCATATGTCTAATCATTTCTTCCATGAGCATCTGCTACATGCATGACATGCTTACTGTGACTGAGTAAGCTTTACACACGCCTGATGAATTTTATCTTTTAGATTTACGCATGTGTGTTTGTGTGGGGATGAGGGAAAATTAATTTGAATGTTCATTTTTATACTGTTTTGTGAATGTTTCGATTCAGACAATAGCCTTGTGCTCACAGAATACTGTATCTTGTGGGATTGAACTGCATTCCCTTATTTGAATGTTCACATTTTCTCTCTCTCCTCCTTCTTTTTAATATGTGTGTCCATATGGATTATCTCCTTCCCTTGTCGCTTTCACCTTATGTCCTTCCTTTTGCACATTGGTGGCAAAATCGTGCACTGGAGTGTTTTCAGATTTGTATCAGGAAGAGGTGAAAGTGTGTTTGAATCATCCCTCCCTTTGTCTGTCTCTTTCTGCATGCATGTGTGGCTCAAGCTCTTGTCACTGTTATTCAATGTCCTATCTCCCTTATACATAAGGCATAACCTTAACTTTTAGCCCTACTTGTAGCTGCCCTTGCGTGCAGAAAGAATCTTGTGGAAAACAGACCTCCAACACACATTGCCGCATTGTGTTTCACTTTGTAGGGCTATTGAGAGAACAGTTTATATTGTTGGTGACCTTGAGGGTCTGTGCACATTTCTAAGATTTGGTTAAGTAATTACACAACTAAGGGTTCAGATCTTAAAAACTTTTATAACAGCCGACTTCCTAAAATGATTGCCGTATCAAAAGCAGCCCCTGAATTGAATATGTCCTTCTCCCCTTGACAATTTGCACATATGCAGTGTAGAAATACATTTCAGTATTTTCTATTTTGACCTTTTGCACTGAGTCATATCTGTCTCAAGAAAAGTGAGAATGGAAACAGGGATGATTGGTTGAAATGAAGGGTTGAAATTGGCAATTTTCCTGTGACTAAATCTGTCAGTAGGGTTATTTGTCTCTCAGAGAATTGATGGCTCATTTCATTCTGTAAGTAAACCGGTGTTGTGCCCGCTGTGTCTCTGTCGTGCTTCCAGTATGTGCACTCTTTTAGCTCGTGGGTGTGTATTTGTATCAGGAATAAGACAGCACTGGGATGATCCCTGTTATCCCTCCTGGGGAGTCTGCTTCTTAACACTGGCCTGTGCTGGGCGATAAGATGATTAGGATAATGATCTGGAAGACAAAATATAATCTGGTCAATAATTTTTTGGTGTACAGGAAAGTTACACTGATGTGTACTGTTGGGAAAGTGGCACCTCACAAAGCCAATCAGGAATATTTGCTGTGGTAAGTTGCTGTTAATGCAAACTAAACATTTCCTTCAGCTGCTTCACATTAAAAGCTTTCCACTGATTAACCCTTGGAGGCTTTTATTATTTATTTATTATGCTAGAGGAAACACACTGTGTTTGTCATGAAGATTAGCGTTGCTTTGTTAGCTGCAGTATTTACATACTTATTCCGTGCTAATTTGTCAGTCATTTGGTTTTATGTATTGCAAAAGGAGAATATTATCAGAGGATACGGCCACAGTGAGCTGCAGGCTTTTACTCTGGTTTGTGCAAGTCATCACACCATCAAACCTTCACCATGTCATGAAAGTAAATGATAACTTTTATTGTACCATCCTGTCCTCTCTTATATTTGATACATAGACATTTTCTTTGGAATGAATAAAGCTCTGCTTATCGTATTTGCACATACACACACCACAAGATGTTATCAGGGTTGCTCATGGCATTGCATGGGTATCCCAGCCACATGAAAAATGTCAATTACATTAAGGAAACAGGATTTAGCAGTTTTCCCTCCAGCTCCCTCTCACTGCAGTCAAGCTTCACATACGTATCTACAACTGAGGTTGAGGAGAGGAGAGCGGTGGAGGGTGTAAAGCAGTAGTCTGGGGGAGGGGTGAGTAGAGCATGCCTGGAAGGAGATTTCAGTGCACCCTCAGGGAACATTGGGAGAGTAGAAGTGTGAAAAGTGGGCTGGTCTCGGTGCTTGGGGGTGACCAAACTTCCTCAGACAGGTCACAAAAGAAACTGGTGTGTGTGTGTGTGTGTGTGTGTGTGTGTGTGTGTGTGTGTGTGTGTATGTATCTGTGTGTGTATGCAGCTGGTTGTGAATGTAATTGACCGTGGTAATGTACATTACATGGGACAACTAAGGATAGCAAGACAATGATCCTACCATCTGTACATAGAGTTATGGTGAGTGAGGCTTTTTTTGCAAGAAAAGCATAACTATTGGTGATGGAGTACAGATACTCTTTGTATTGCCATGGTAGTGGTGTGGGTGAGTAACAAGGTATTCCTAGGGTATGCAAATGAGTGTATATGTGTATGCCATAATTTTTCTGTGTACAGAAGGCCCTTTGCGTGTCTTCTGAGTGTCATGATGCCGTGCTTGGAGCTAGAGAGCTGTGCAAGTAATAGCCTCGCTCAGGCTAGATAATTAGTCAAATGCTGATTTCTAGTCGTCTCCCATAGGAACAGTGCCACCAAGGCTAAATATCACCCACTGAAGCGGTGCTTATCTCTCTGTGTGGGCTGGAAAAATGGCAGTACCATATCGCCTGCATGCGTCTTCACCTAAGTTTGTGTATAGGGTTGTACATGGTCTCTATTTTGAGCTACTTGTGAGCAAACATTTCTTTTGAGGATTGGCTTATTTGCCATGCTTTAAGCTTCTATTTTGTGTTATCATTAACCTACGTGCCACGATGAAGCACAACACTGTTGGGAACTGTAGCTGGCTGACAAACTGTCAACCTGCCTCCCTCATATTGACTTCACATTTGTCGTATCTGTCAATAGAAGTCCATAAAAGCTCTCTGTGGTGAGACTGTATATCTTGTTGTTTATACAGGAGCTCCAGTTTGAGCGGCTAACCAGGGAGCTGGAAGTGGAGAGGCAGATTGTGGCCAATCAGCTGGAAAGATGCAGACTTGGGGCCGAGTCACCAGGCGCTGGTAGCAGCAGGTAATGAGAAGATGCACACACACACACAGCCACAATCCGACACATGGCTTTTTCATCCTTCACAGCAGTGGCCATATTCCATAGTGTAACCTTATGGCATAGTGATGGAGCAACCCAGTGTGCTTAAATCTGTCCTATTATTTTGCAATAGACTGAATTGTTTCAGCGCTACCTAAGCTGATCAGAGAGACGGTCACATCAGTTGGCAATTTAAATGTGCAGACTTTGTCCAGGCAAATTCACTCAAGTCACTTTTAAGTTAAGCTGACAACTTCCTTTGTAAGCAATATATTAAGCCTATGTTTATCAGTGACAGCATGTGAATGTGCATGATAGTGGAGTGTTATTTGCTCAGTAAAGCATTGCCGTCGGTGTGAAAGAGCTTCTGAGTTTGTTCTGTGAACTCATTCTCACTTCATCAGCTACAACACCTGGCTGCCTGATCATCACACCTCACTGACCACACATTCTGTCCTGTTCACTGTGGCTCAGACATGTCAGGTTCATTGGTGAAGCTCAGTAACAAGTACAATATCCCAGTGGGCTTCAGAGGCCCACTGTGAAGAAGGTTTGACACCAGTTTTGTATTATCACATGGTTTGGTGGTTTGCTTCAGTGTCATTTGTCAACGTACAAATGATTTAGAAATGCACCGATATGTGAGTATGCTGTTGACGTTGACCAATAACAATATTGAAAATCAATACTAGTATTAATTATACTGCTGGTTTGTTCACTAATGGTTTTCCTGGAATATGTCACCTAATACAACTGTGAGTAGTAGAATAAAAGTATCAGGGACAAAGAGCTGTGATAAAACAGCTTACGTCAATATTAGATGGTCTGAAAGATTATGCATATGTTTTGTAACATTCATTCATAAATTTCAAACATGCATCATGTTGTAGTAACACTTTTTAAGCAGAGAATATGTGGATCATCTTTTAGGTCTGGTTAAAAACTTCCTTAAGTTGGTAAGAGAAATTACAATAGAGATCAATAGGGTATGACATTTCAGATACTGCTTAATGGTTAGATTTTGCAGCACTATTAATATGATGGTTCTTTGTTGCTTTTGCTTATATGCTTCGATTATGGCCAGCAGTTATGATGGCATAGCACAGTGCTGTATAATATGGGTATTTTATGAATGGTTAACCAAACTATCCACTGATGTGCCGCTGCTTTAGTCATACATGTTATGTTGCATTAGAAGGTTTGTGATCAAATCTAAGGTTTCTGATATAAGGATATGATGGTGAGACATTGAATTAAACAGTAAATCATCATTGACCCTAAAAATGTATTTTGCGTCATGAAATCACAAGTGGACAGCATTAAGGTGTAACTGCACCCAAAGGCATCGATAACTGATCGATATCGAGTCACTCAAGTCATGTTTGAATATTTTCATTGACACATGACTACATGTTAGAGCAACCCTGACCACTGAGAGAGTGCTTATTCAACTAGGATGTCTGGGCCCAAGACACATTGAGGAAAGAAAAATCTCCACATATACTGTACACACATATACTATGCTTAAGAGCTTGTTTTCATTGTCCGAAGAAAATGGAAGTGTTATTTGCGTATTCTTCAAAAATGGTAATGCAATCTGCATTCTGATTCCAGCCTTGAGCTGCATTCATTCTCAAATGGACCTTGATGCATTTGGGATATATCTGGATACATGACCCTTGGTCTCAAAAGGGGCTGCAGGAGTACTGTGATTTTTAGCTGGCTTTGTGATAATAAGCCCTATGGCCTTACATGATGAATTTTTGCACTTCAGCCTGCATACCTGCAGAATACACCCACATGCTATCAGCAGATAGCAGTACTCAGGGATAAGAGTGTCCATTTCCCCTTTCTCCCTTTTAAGAGAGTTGCGGGTATAGAGCAACTTCAAGTGCTGTGAAAAAGGTGTGGACACCAACTCTCTGAAAATATACACAGCCAGTCTATTTACTTTTGTTTCCTTTTTTGTTTTTTGGACCTCAGTTTTAGTGTATCCAGCGACGCCATGATCATATTTGGAGATAAAAAGGCTAGAGAAAAAAGCAGTCTCTATTTGCCTGATCTTATGAATCTAATATGGCTCTTATATGAGAGGGTTTTTGTGACAGCCAGTCACAATTAAAATTAGCAGTCAAGCTTATTTTGCACAAGTAGGTAGGTCTATAATTTCTCAAATAGTGGTAGGGACCTTTATATAGAATAAATCTATATTGACACAGATAGGCCTTTATTTCTCATTTCCCTGCTTTATTAATGTGTTTTAGAATAAATCTTATTTTAGTAAGAAGCCTCACTTTTTTGTGTCATGCTTTTTAAATTTGCTTAACTGGTGAGAAAGATCAGTATATTGTTAAATAGAGTCAGCAGTGGATGTGGCTGTTGTGACTGAAACTGTTTTTTTTTGTTTTTTTTCTGGTGACTACAATAAAACGACGATAGCCAAGTTGGAACTGGCTTAATTTTAGAATAAAACATTCTGTCATTACAACCTTTATCAACAGGTTGTTCGATTCATTAGACCTCAGAAAGGTGAGGAACTACATCAGCCCCGGCACTCATAAAGCTCATAAAGGATGCTCTTTATCTTTGCTGCAAATGCAGTTTTACTCCCAACTATTTGAATTGCATTGTCTGTTGCTGCACTCAGGATAAAATTCTTTCAGAAAATTACTAGTAAGTATTAATATTAAAATTATTAATGGTGGCAGAGTTGAAACATAAACCTTTTCAACTGAAATAACTTTTTTAAGGAATTCATTAACCATTTTTGGAACTTGGGCAATTAGCTTGCTTTGCTACCAAGAGAACCAGGGTCTAAATTCAGCCCTTGAGCCACAGTTCCTTGCCTGAAAAAGTCCCTGGTTTCTATTGGCCTAGGAATTATCTGAGTGCGACTTGATGTTCAGAGCCGATTAGGAAATCAAAAGCCCTGAGGCTGCAACAACTGTTCACCGTTCATTCACACAGAAAGCATGCAGTAATTGCCACTATACTAGTATCAGTATCACGACTAGGGAGACAATTTTTGCAGATTGTTGTTATTTTGTAGACTGGGGATTTTTATGATCTCATTCCAGTTTTTGTGATAGGATGCGCCAAATAACCCACTGTTTTGTACCCTGATTTATCTTGTCGCTTATAATTTTAATTTTAACCCTAAAACCCTAGTTTTTTGGTTTTTTTTTCAGATGAAATTTGAATTTGCATTTGATTATTTTGGATACAATCCCAAACAGCTAGAAGTATTTTCCTTTCACCTTGCTTTACTGTCGCCTCAGAGATACAAGTACTTTCTGTGTCATGGGTCTTTGGCATGTAAATGGACACATGCAAAAAAAAAACCTTTCAGAAACATTGTTAAGGGTTGAATAATGGCTTAATGGTCCTCCAGCAGAAATCTGCCTTTGTTATCCAGGTTAACTGTAGTCCTACCCTAAGACTAAGCCAAGTTTCCAGGGTACATAATGTTTTAGCAATCAGGTTACTGCCAAACGATATCATCACATTTGTTAAATACATGTAAATGCTGCTACTCTTCCCACTGACGGGCCGGTGCCCATCCACCATCTCCTACAGATCCTATAAAGAAAACATGTAACACCTTTTTTTAAAGCCAGAGGAGGACAAATGAAATTGCTATCACTGGACATTTGTGTGTGAATGGAGATTAGCGTTAACCATTGAGGTCACACTGCTTGGCTCAATAGCTCAGCAGGACAACAGCAGAGGTGACAGCACACTTAAGGGATCTGATGGGAGTCATTACATTTCATGACACCTCCAGAGTTGACCACCCCCTTCATTTCTGCAAGCAAATAGGGCCTGGTCATCAAACTTGACCTCTGGCAAAACCCTGAAAAGATGCGACCTCCCACCCAGCTGGTCGCTCACTAGCCAAAGGGGCTGATGGGAAATAAAGTATCCTGCCAGGGTCAGACATGTTGTTTATCAGCATCAAAGTTTTACAATCACTTTACAAAAGCCTCTACCTAGCCAGCCAGTCAGCATGCAGCATGCATGACGCATCATCATTATGGTATCCATTCTTCTACTTCATCTGCCATGGTTCAGTGGAGCACAACTTGCCCAACTTCCTCTTTTTAATTGCCTGCATGCTCATTAAAATTCTGAGAGCTGTGCTTCCTAAAGCTCATTGAGTGTCACCTTACATTGAAAAAATAGCAGCAGGAGCAACATTTGGTGCTCGATAATAATGACCAACAAATAAAGAAAAGAGCTTTGAGGTTTCCTGCTTTGCCTTTCTGCCATAATAACCAGTCTTGGAAAAATGGCTCTGAAAGTGAATTGCTTTCCCTTTGGTCAGAAAGTATTTTCATAGGTACTTGCATAAGTTGAAGTCATTAGGTGGCTATTAAGATGTTAATGTACGATGGCTGCTCTGCACTTACCTTAAATCATTTGAGTGCAATGCATTTGCTTCGCGATTACTGGAAATTTCCTTTAAAATAATACTCTGATCTTCTTTCAATTCAACTTAAGTTTTGGTAAGATTTAAAGGTAAATTTACAGTTAAGATTATATAATAATCAGCTTTCACTTTGTCTCAGTTTAAGTTGTATTTTTAAGAATTCTAAGATAAGATTTAACAAGATCAGAATGGGAGTTTTCTTAAAAAAGACTTGTAGTGTTCTTTTTATTATGATCGATAATTATTGATCATTAACTGATCAAACAGAAATTCAGCATGTTTGGTTTATATTTTTTATTCCATATTGTCTTAAAAAATTGATTTGTAAAATTGAGTTAAAAGCTTTTTATTATTAATTATGCATCTGGACTCCATTCAGTATAGTACTTGGAGGACAAGCCTTTCTGTTGTGAAGGCTCAGTCAAGCCGTAACCTTTCTACTTCTCCATTAAGGGGTTATAATGTATCTTCTGTGGTTATAGAGCATGTTTCATAGCAATTGTGAGGTCCCCGACATTTTCCAAATGAGATCAAGAGCTCTGCCAATGTGCAGATTCTGAAAATTCATTTTGGATCCTTTTGAGATTTGTGCCATTGTGTACTTTGTGCATGGTTTGATGCCTTTCTGTGCTGAGCTTGTCATTAAGTATGATCCTTGATTCACTGATCCAGGACCATTCATCATCAGTAGACCGCATAGTGTCAATAGATCGTTTCAGATTTTGCTACTTAGTATTTTCAAGTGTGGTGGCTGAGTAGTATCACGAACTGGGAGTGCTCTCTGACTGGTCTATTATTCTCCCACATTATTCTCTGGAGACTGAGTATCTCCCTCAGATTCTCTCTGTGCTTGGATGTACACAGGCATGCATGTCAGGGTTATATCAGGATGTCAGAGCGCTGAGTGTGTGTGAATGTACTGTATGATCACTTCCGATTTATTCTAGGAGCTTGCCCCACTTGTCTGTGTTCACTATCAGCTCCCATCAGATTGTATTCCATCCCCTGGCCTTTTGCACATTTAAACTTAGCATGTTAATTAAATCTGCAGGTGCAAAACAGTGAAAAACACTCTCTGTCACCAAAGGCACCGTTAAGTCTTGATAAACAGAAATGACAGAAATGGACTTTACATCTGCGTTGTAAATATTAATCTCCAGTTAGGCAGTATAATCTGAACCTCAGGCAGTTTTATTTCAAACACAGTGATTACCATCTCTGACCCTGTTGTGAAAGGCCTAAGGAAAGAGTACATGAAGCCCCAAGGTGTCTCTTCCAGATGATTTCACTCATGTCATTCACTGTGGTGTTTCTGGTTTGTAGTGCATGTATTCACTTTTTCATCTCCTGTTTTCCCCCCCACACAGCTCGTCTGAGAAGTCCCTGCCTTGGAGAACTGCAGGTATGTCAACTAAATTGGATACCTATCACTCTTCATAACAACAACGACAACAACAACTCTATTTTTTTTTTTTTCTTGATTTTTCCCATATGCATACCGAGCATATTTGGTGTCCCCTATAATCACTCATTGCTAGAATTGAGGCAAACATACCACCCACCTCACCCTGTACCTAGACCTGAAACAACCTGAGTTATGCAGCGCTGCAGTATGTCTAAAATGATTAATGTGGAACAACAAATTACTGTTCATTCCATAGAGTTTTACTATAACGTAATGGGTCACAAGCCAACCTACTCTCTCTGTCATACTTGGTGCTGAGGATCCCTTTGGTACTAAAATTCATAGCCACAGGTTTGAGGCAACCCAAGGCTCTTCATCCTGTGTATGAGTCTAGTTTACACATTCACAAAGTATTCCTTGATTTGTTACTTTCTGTTTCTGTTTGACCCTGGTTAATCCCTTTTGGACCTATTAAGACCTCTACTCAGTGGTCAGTATAAGTACCTGCTTGCATATCCTTGTTTTACTTTGGAAGGCATGCATTGATTTTCAGTGGACTAGACAATCCTGCTCAGTATCACAGTGATAAAATGCTCCCATGTTTCATCAGTACGGCAAAACTGTTTTGCTAAGTGCTTTTCAATTCTCATTTAATATTTGCAGTGAGGAGTGTGTGTTTCCGTGTGTATGTGTGGTGCAGAACAGGCATGTTTCACATTTTCACAGTAATCATTGCTAACATGAGCCTTTTCAACCACACTTACAGTAATGGGCAGCCTAAGGCGTATTCTTGTTTTAATATTTATCTAAGCTATTTCTGCCCACTCACACAACACCATCAGTGACACAGAGCGGAAGGATTTCTCACAGACCCCTTTGGTTCCTGTTTGTTTAGTCCACATCCTTGAAGGATCTTCAGGAGGGAACAGATAATGAATTGAATATACTAATGTATTTCATGGCTTATTAATTACATAGTGGAACTTAGCAAATTTCTGCAGTGGCCATTAATCTTTTATTGTCGAACTCTTCAGAAGAGCCTATGGGGGGTTATAGTTGTACATATGCACTGGGAATATTAATACTACACGTTTTTCTCATTTGCCGCCTGCTCCCCATTTCCTTGCTGAATGCATTTCATTAATGTTGGAACAGAGTCTGGGACTAATCACAATCACTGTTTTGCTTTGTATTGATTTCTCATTGTACTGTAGATGATAAATGATAGTCAGATGTGGTAATGTAGTTTTTCCAATCTAAATGAATTATAGTCTAAATGTGTGGCACAGAGCATAATGGGCCATGTTTTTGTCTGTGAGGCTTATTGGCCTCATGAGCTGCTGTCTGAGAGTTTGGGATAGAAGTGTTACTGTGGAAACAAGCCTTTTAGCCCCAGGAAATGTCAATGCAATCACACCTCATGACCACTGAGAATAGAGGACAAACCTCCCAAAATGAAAGCTTTCTTCCTGTTTCTGTTCATCTCTCCTGTCTTTTTTTTTGTTTCGCCGCTGCTGCTTTTTTCAGACATATATCCATCAATATGCTGGCAGCTCAACATGTCAGCATCATGTTCAGAGGCGACCCAATGCCATTTTAATAAAAACAACTGTGGTCATCTGCCTATTCAAGACCTAGCAATGATTTTGTAATAACCCTTTTATTCAAATGATCTGCAAGACAAGAGTCTCAGAAAGAGCAATTTGTGGGTTGAATTACTGAAATTGTACTTTGTTTTGTGGAACTTATGCTTTGAAAAGTTAATAGATGAGCAGAAATTCATAGACAAAGTAGGTGATCACTACTAGTTTTCTACTGCCGGATATCTATTAGCACATTTTATGACAATACTTGTCACTTGACACTTGTCATCAATGAGCATTATTTCTCCATACGCTTTCTTGTTCCCAGCCCCTAGAACGCAGGGTCCAAATTATAACGCTGTGATCCTTTATATGCTTACAGATATGTATTTTCAACCTTATCAGTGTCAATATGGGTCTTAGGATCCATATTTATATACGTATGCCTAGCTTAGCTGCTCTCCCATATGTGATATCAGAATGTCACTGTATTTTATTTATAGCGGAATGGTTTGAAAATCCAGTTTCTGCATTTTCCAACACATCAATTAACTGGGTACACACACCTAGAAAGGCTTTAATTCCAGTAAAACCCCCACAAAATAAGGTGATGGAAATAGGAAGTTGAGATGAGACACATATGAGCTGGTTGTCTGTATGGGTACTGCTGGCCTGTGCAAACTAGGCAGAGTATTCAATAGTTTTATCTTATACATTTTAAACAGACAAAAAAAAACAATTTTTTATATGAATTTACAACAACATTTTGTGTTTTTGTAATTTATCACCAAGGCATCCTGTGGGAGAACTGACAGCTCTCTTCTTCTTAAGTGTCTTGGAGAAAAAAACTCATCTATCCAGAGTGCTAATGTTGTGTGAACAGTCGACATGGAGTTGTTACGTATGGGAAATTAAATGTGAATGCCAAAAGCTCCTCCCGTACATGGATATTTGAAGTCAGTAAAGCTTGATCTTCAGTTTGTGAAAAAGGGTTCTCTCTCGCTCTCTTTGTCCGCTTGCTGTCTCTCCCTCTCTTCCTTTTCCTCCTCTGTTCTGGCTTTTTGGCATCTCATTTATCAAACGGGGTCAAGGCTCAGTATAAAAACCCTGTGGTCTAAAGCGACACACTATGTGCCAGACACAATCACTGCCAGAATGGAAGTAGACAAAAGGCTTGTTCAGTTGTGTCATTACTTACATTACCTTCTAAGAAAATATAAATGCCCTTTGCTCTCATAGAACCGTCTTGTTGTTTTACTGTAAATACTTTAACAAGTCCTTTTTATCACCCACATGAAATTTTAATTAATTCAAATATGATTTTCACATGAATTCTCTCTCTGTACGTCTCGCGCTTACATGGCACATTAATCTTTTGCCATTTTGCTCCCTAAATGTAACTATGGGTGGGGTTATTCTTTTAGTACAAAGAGAGGAAGACAAAGAAGGACAGCACACAAGACAGTCAGTGGGCAAGCGAGAAAGTCAGACTAATGAGAATCTGAACCTTAAATTTATATGGTTGTTATTTTAAACAGGGTTTTGTATTGAATTGAAAATAGCAGCACTATTGAAATTCGATCAGCAAGGTGTCCTGCAAATATTGAGGATTCTTGATACGGACTGCATTGGCTCAAGTCCTGGTACTCGTGCTGAGAAAAAGCAGGAGGTTGACCTTCTCACACCAGGCTATACTAAATGTGTATTCTGACAATTTGACTTAAGACCCGCTTGAACCCGGCTTGTGTCAATCCTATTTGTAAATGGGTAAACACTCTTGGATGTCCAGGGGTGAGAGTCCATGATGCCAGGTTGTCAAACACACTAGGCCGATATGTGTCAACAGATTTATTCAACAGGTCAGCTTGGGCAACAAGGCGGCTCCTTCATGGAATTCAGCTCTCATTCACACACCAGCTGACTGAGCAGGATTTGACAGACCCTGGCTGCCAATGTTTGCCTCCCTGTTCCCCTCCGCTTGCTGCCTATTGTTCTGGTGATTGCAGAGTAACCCATTGACAGTAGTCACGCTTTAACTAGATTGTGATTATGGGGAAAACGTTTTGCACAGGGACATTAGAGAGCTAATTCCAGTTCCTGTTTGTCATACTGGTTGTTGCCATGCATGAAGAGAGGGGGATGTGGGGAATTGTTAGAGCAGTTAAACTATTTGGAGCACGGCTGTAAACACAGTTGAAGTGACATGCTACCCAATTTTGCTTTCCAAAATAAGTATGGCATTAAAATTGAATGACTCCAAATGTACACAGGCGTGAGACTAATGTTGCAGAAATTATTGGCTGTTATTGTTTCCTCTCAACTCCAAAAATTGTTTACTGATTTAATGACTATAATAATCTTTCCATCCCAAAGCCAAAACTTTGTAATTGTTTCAGACTCAAAGCTCTTCCTCTGTCTGACTCCCCTGCTCTGCTGTGTCTTCCCAGATGCGTCCGCCACAGGGGACACAAAGTCTCGGGTGACTGACAGCTCCCAGTCGCCCAGCTACCGCATCAGGACTGAGTCAGAGCAGGTGTCTCTGTACTCCCCGGAGCAGTCCTCCCTCCATGAAAGTGAGGGTCTGTTATTGCCTTCTTTCCATCTTCTGCACTGCTTTCTTTTTCTCTAAACCACATCTTCGTTTTCTCACCTCAGCATTATCCGACTACATTTATATGGCAATTAATTCAACTGCAGACTGTTTCTTGACTTATCTTTGGATAATACATAAAGTCTGTTTTTGTCTTGCCCAAACTGATACTTGATACTTTGAGTGCCACTGATAACATCTGATCCCTCATCAGAGCCGATGAAAGGCCGATAATGTACCATGGTACACTGAATCACAGGGTGATAGAACAGTTATCCCCCTACAGTGCCAATAATGCCATGTAGGTAAAGGTCATGTCTATTATGAAACCTTTTATGATGTGTCTGTCTCCTGTACCTCTAACCCTTCACTCTCCTCTCTCTCTCTTTCTCTTTCTCCTTGTTTCATTTTTGTCTGTCTTTTTCTGTCACTCTCTCTCAGGGTCCGCAGGAAATTCGCGTAGCTCAACCCAGATGAACTCGTACTCGGACAGTGGCTACCAGGATGCCAGCAGTGGCTATCTCAGCAGCCAGAACATGGGCAAGGCTGAGCTGAGGATGCAGCACTCCTTCCCTGGCGCTGGCACTGGCACCCTGATGAGAAATGCCAGGGCTGAGGGCCAGGCTTCAGCCCAGGTACTGTCAGCTACTGCACATAGAACATATTGTTGTTGTCAAGCACAAAATGTTAGTGAGAATTATACCCTGGAGAGCGCTGTCTAACATGTTAGTCCAAAATCTCCCATAAGTGTTCAATTGGGTTGAGATCTGGTGACTGCATAGCATATGATTCACATCAAACCATTCAGTGACCCCTCGTGCGCTATGGATGGGGGCATTGTCATCTTTTTCTCTACTCATTTTTCAGGTTTTTCCTTTCATTTGTCACCCCTCCGTATGTGTAGGTAGGTATGTGTAGGATTTTAGCAGCAGCAGAGCAGCAGCTTGGAAATGGCTTGGAAAGGACGTCTGGTTAACATGCAGTCTTAATGGGCCACATGTCAGTCACTATTTCATACTCACCATTGACAAAAGAAACAGAAAAACTTCGGCTGTATTAGAATATATTTGTAACATATATGTGAGCACTGAGAGTAGGAGAGAAGCAAATAGATAAAAGGACTGAAACTGGCTGACACTCAGTAGTATGCAAATATGACACAATGACGTCAATTGTTTACAGCAGTTCCATACCAGTTTTCACACACAGTCCAGCCAGAGACGTATTGACCTAGTCTTGTTTGTTTGCCTTGGGCACTTTACTGCTTACCTTTGTACCAAACCGGAAAAACCGGGTGTTCTAAAACTTTTGACCGGTAGTCTATGTATTTTATACATTCTTTTTCTTTTCTTTTAATTAAACATTGCTCACAATGTTCAAGCGCTCATTTAATTTAATTCAGAACTGACTGTGAGTTTTTAATTAATGACAACAAAAGAGAAACACCAGAATTCAATTGGCATCTTTTCCATGAAGGTAACAATGTAAAGCTTAAAGGCACAGAAGGTACACGGTGCACTGAGCAAACAACATAATCATGCCTCATACAGCGCTGTACACAGAGACCACTGAGAAACCAAATGGCACTGTTGTACCCTATAGAGGGGAGAGGAGCAGAGAAAATAAATATGGCCTAGAGAAAAGTCATGCCCTGTAATGAATTGGTTTATTTAATGCTGTGCTATTTAGCATGTCATTAGTTATAAAGAGAGTACATAATTGTTAATGATTTTTATAGCTCCTTAAGGACTGTAGAAACAAATGCATGAAGCCATTTTTTTTTTCCCCCTCACTTGCAGGCTCCAGCAGTCACGACAGCCGTGCCTGGCCGTGCTATGCGGAGGGTAAGCTCAGTGCCTTCTCGCTCTCACTCGCCAGCATATGCCAGCAGTATGTCCCCCTCCCGCGGCTCCCTGCGTACCTCAGCTGGCAGTGCCTATGGCTCACCCATTGTAACTGAACCCAAACCCCTCTCCAGCATCTTCTCTACAACCTTGCCCTCTGCCCAGCGCACCAGTACCACCGGCGTTGGCAGCGGCTCACCCTACTCAACCCAGAAAAACTCCCCCGCTGCACTGCGACGCATGGGTTCCACAAACTCGCGGTCGGGCAGCGCTAGCCGTACCACCTCGCCCTATCAGGCGTCTGCAGGGTCCTCATCGGGCCGCATGGGCTCACCTCTGACAATGGTTGACAACATTAACCCTCCACTAACTAAACAGCCTACTCACTCATCATCTCCAGTCAGGGCTAGTATGACCGCCGTGCCCCAGCACTACAGCTCCACTTTACCCCGCTCCATGCTCCACAACACTGACCCCTACGGACCCCAGAGTTACGACATTTACGAGAGGATGACGCGACCTGACAGCCTCACAGGTGCACAAATGCAAACACACACACACACACACACACGCTATTTAGAGTGTATCAGCTCAGCAGCCTGTTCAAACTCACTTAGACTGTCATAACAGTAACTGTTTTCAAATGCCTTTTTATTTTTGCTGCAGTTTTATATTCTAAAAAAGTGTAAGGGCAATAGCAATAGTAAAATACCTTCTGTCAAATCAGAGTGGTAAAGAGTACATGGTATTTGGTGTTTTCCTCTTGGTTTTACCTTCTCATTAGTTATACAATGAAGTAACACCCTTAATGGGTATTTTGTGTATTTTGTAAAACTTGAGCAAATCTATTTTGTAGGCTGTCACATAACTGCTTTTCATTATTTCTCCTTGAGTAGCAGATTGGTACTGCAGGCTGTAAATATTTTGACAGTGATACATTTTTTGTTGGCTCTCTGCTCAGCATACTGAATCTGAAAGGAAACAGTGACTGTGAGGTCAGTGGTTGTGCTGGAGGGTAGCCAAAACATAGTTCCTGCAAGAAGATATTAGCTCAAAGAGTATAATAGACTGCTAATCATAGTTAGTTTATAGACTAGGAAACCAAATCTAGTAGTCCTAATATAGCTTATGTGACACTGACATTACTAACACTGACAATGTCATTTTCAATCAACTCTGAAGCTTTGTTAGCTTGTGTACTGTTAGGTTCAAGAGTCCTTTTGGATAGAAAGCTTAAATTTGTTACACCTCTAACAACACCCATCAGTGATTACAAAGGTGCACTGACACACATTGAGTACACTTTCCCATCACTGTAGAAAAAGTGAGAAGTTAAACTAGTGGAAGTCAGCAGAAGTAAGATTTTCAACTGCTGTTATGTTGCTCATTAATTTAATGTTTAGTAAATTTGATGTTAAGTAAATGTGCTGTTTATTCAGAGACCGTTTTATTTTGCAGGTTAGATAAGTGAGAAGCAATTTAACAATATACATGATGATGTGTACCTGTGTGGAGAAATAAAAAAAGACGGTAGGAGAAAACATTTCCACAACACATAACAGAGTTCTTTCCAAATCCATTACTTTAATGAGTGCATTATCCAGGCTATAACGTTCTTTTTCACAATAGAAAAAATAGGGTAGCACTATAATTGTGTATATGTGTGTGTGTGTGTGTGTGTGGGGGTGTGTGGGAGATCAGGAAGATAATTATTGGAGAACCTGTCTGCCCAAACTAGCTTATTTGTCATGCTTTTAGGAGAAAGGCCCAAAAACAAGCAGTGGCTGATGTTTTTATAGCCAAACACGTCTCTTGTTCAAATCTAGAGCCAACCAATTTTTCCCTATAGTAACAGGAAAAGACCAGCCTGCCTATTTATTCTCAGCTCCCACAATTTAAGGTACCTCCTGTAGATAAGAATGTAGTTTTGACAGATAATGCAAACCACAGATATTACATAGCATAATGATTGTAAAAAATCACCCCCTTTTTTTCACATTTAGATTAGAATAGAATAAAGGCATTTTTCAAGTGGAGAAAAAAATGAGTAGTCATTTAAAACTGGTGAAAGCACGGGTGCATCTCAAATTTTAAGAACATATTTGTTTTTCCCCTAAAAGGTGAAGGAAGCACTTATTCAGCAAATCACTGTATTATTACAAGGTTAATGGATGGTTTTCTGCTTGAATTCATGCTGCCTGGGGATATCCTCAGATGCCCTGGTTGATGATGACGTTCAAGGTGAACATTTTGGATTGTTGTGTTACATCGGTTTTCCATCGTCCTCTGTGCATTGCGTTTGCATGTAGGCGCCACATGTGCAGTGCGTGTGCCTTTTGTTTGGTCTCCATTATATATCACCACCTTCACCCGATTGCATTTTTACCATTGACTGTGCATGTGTTTCCTGTAGTGTTATCAGCATTTAGGGTCACATCCGCCACTGTTATTTTACCATGTGCTATAAACAACAAGGCTAGGTAAAAATATTATCACAATATCTTTATTTTCTTCTTTATCTGTTAGCGGCTATCTCAATATACATTTAATAAATTTGCAGTAAATTTGTAGTTCAAGGGATATATTCACCTTTATGGCGAATCCCACATTAATCAGAAGGCGTGTAATTGTTCAAAACAATAATTTTAATACCATTGTGGTTTAATATTTTAGTCCCAACAAGTCAATTGCACTGCAAATTGTGGGCAGGTGCATCGTCTTTGCTTCACTTATCCCTGAGATGTGTCACGAACTTGAAATGAGTCCATCTGTGGCAAATTGAAATAGAAAAGGCACACAGCTGTGTATATAAGGTCCCACAATTCACAATGCATGACACTGGAGTCACTCAGCAGCAAGGCCAGGCAGACTGGTCAGAATTGAGGGAAGGATAAATGCAGCCAAATATAGAGATGTCCTTAAAGGAAAACCTGCTCCAGAGGGCACAAGACCCCAGGCTGCGGCGGCAATTCGCCTTTCAGCACAATAGTGACCATAAGCTTACAGCCAAGACAACGTTGAAGTGGCTTCTGGATAAGTCTCTGACTGTCCGTGAGTGGTCCAATCAAAGCCCAGACTGAAACCCCATAGAACATCTGTGAAAGAGATGGCAGTTCACAGGCGCTTCCCATCCAATTTTTGACGGGGCTTTAGAGGATCTGCTAGGAAGAATAGGATAAACTGCTCAAATCCAGGTGTGAAATGCTTGTAGAGACTTACCTAGGAAGACTAAAAGCTGTAATTGCTGCCAGTGAGGTTTCTATAAAGAATGGGGTCTGAATGCTTTTTGTAAAAATGTCTAAAAACATCTTTTCACTTTGTCATTATGGGTTATTGAGCATTGAGTCATGGGCAAAAATGTCAATTTTATCCATTTGAAATCAACACAATTGTATGCAAAAAAGGGAACGGGTCTGAATACTTTTTGAAGCCAATGTACATAAATTGGCCATTGCACATTGGACCATGCATCTGTATTTACCTTTTTTATAGCCTGTGTTCGGTCTCATGCGACTGCTAATACTAGCACCTTGGAGCTGCAAACTGACAGTCTGTGACTGAATTGACTTTTCATCTGCTCAGTGGGATGGTACCTTTTTGAGATAGTAGAAGAGGTGTGTTGTGTTTCCCATCCTTATTGGTACAGATTATCTGCAACAAATATCAAATTGCTCTTCATTTGACCTCAGAAATTCTAATAATGTTTAAATCACATAAGTTGTGTGAATTTCTTTTTGGGTCATTTGAGCCTTTTAACAAGTTACTAGTTTTCCCGTGCATTTTCAGGGTCTTATAAGAGGGTGGTGAGAAAATTATTTTTTCGGTTTTATTTTTCTTCCTGGATAGAACCTATATACTACATCCTGTTGCTGCAGCCTGATTGGATAATTATTTTGAGCTTCGACTCAAATGCAGAATAGTTACATTTAGAAATTACAGTTTATCAATTTTATTTTGGAATTTTATTTTATCTTATTTTGTACTTTTGAAGAACTTTTAAGAGTATTTTCTTGTCTAGTTCTACTACTCACCCCACACACATGCTGCTGCTATGACTGATGATGTCTCCAGCAGACACAAATGGGTTTTCAGTCACTGTCCACTGAGCAGACTGAGACACAAGCCTAGTTCTCCTCTCCCTGCCATGTCCTCTTCTCCCTCATTCCTGTCTTTATGTCTCACACTATTCCCCCTTCTCACTGTCTCCCTTTCTCTCACATACACTTCACTGGAGCTTTACCTCTACCACAATAATTTGTCATAAGTGTTTGATGAGCCATAGTAGAAGGAAATGGGGTGATCACATGATCAGGCTCAATTGCAAGCATTCGGCAAATGCCATCCGACAGCCTCGCCTTGATATCGTAGCTGTTGGTGGTTTTCTGTCAGTATCTATCAGAGGATGTTTTGCCTCCTTTCCTCACCTCTTTCTTGCTCTGTCACACAGTTTGTTGTTTTCCTCTGTTTTCTTCTATCCCTTTTCTTGTGTTTCCTCTCGGTGGCCTGCTCGTTCTCTTTCCTCCTTTTTTTCTACCACCCACCTGGCTCCCCTCCCTGCACTAACATTGTCAGTAAGTCATGCCTTCCCTCTGCTGCTGAAAAATGGAAAATGAAGACAAATCGTCCCTAATAATATGCTCATTATGCTCAGTGTCCATTTCAGAATAGAGTGGGACAAAGGAAGAGCAAGGGGAAATGGCATTTCTGCATGTATGAGTTCTCAACCTGACAGCCAAGCCGCAACGGTAGTTTTAACTCTATTTTTATAGCTAGTCTCACTTTTATGTGTAACAATTTTCTGGTTATCACACCAGTTCTCCTGTTTGTTTGGAGAGGGGTATTGAAAATAATTTTTGTTGAGGAATGCAGTCAGCTGCATCCATTTAAGTGTTTGTTTCTCCGGAGCAAGCACGCACCAAGCCGCCACCGCCCTTCATCTAGCCTCTGCCAAGTATAATCTGTTAAAGCCACGGTGAGAGGGCTGAGGGGGAGAATTAAATGACTATAACGCACCAGGAATGTGGGCCATTCATTCTCAATAGACAGCAGTATGTTATTTCTCCCTGACAATTTGCAGATGCTTTTAAAAGAGACTGCAGCCCTTCTATCAAGGGAGCAGAATAAAGAAGGCAGACAGATTAGTCTCCTCTAAGGTTGTTTGAATGTTGCTACTTTCAGGAGTCAGGCTGCTGAGAGGAAGAGATATGCATGAAGGCTCCTGTGCCTGGGAGATTCTGTCCCTCTCACTCGGTCACAGCTGTGCCAAAAGCCCTCGTTCATGTGGCCGTGGTTTACATGGGATGAGAAGTCTCTGGTGGTCCTAGACGGCCTCATTAACCCTGTTTTTATTTTCATCCTTTCTTTCCCTCCCCCTCTTATATTCTCTCCTGCTTTCTTCTCGGTTGCTATTGCCTCTCCTTTTACGTCTTCCCACTACCTCTTCTTTCTTCATACCCTCGCCCCCTTCAAACCTTTGAACAAGAGGCGCTGAACTGATTCCCTGCCAAGCTTCTGCTAGTGGCTATTGTGAGCACTGCCGCAGAATGAAAGGATTCTTGGCTATTGAGTTTGCCACAACAGCACACAGCGGCAGTATTATTCTTTTTTACTTTGTTTTACTTCATAACCTGCACAACAAGATGCCTTCCATTTCAAAGTACATGTTTATTTTGTTTTATTTCATTGTTTGTGCATTCCATAGTTAAATTTCACCTTTTTGCCTTGAAGCTATTTGGGTGTTTAATAGAACCCATTAATAAGTCTAATTTTGTGAATCTACAGTTTATGTTGCAGCTACAATGGTTTATTTAGCAATAAGACACCAGAGAGCATACTAAAAGCTAGGAGACATTCACCCTGGAGTGCCTAAAACCCTCTAAGCTGCTCTAAAAGCATTGCATTAAGTGTCTTATTGCTCATTAATGGTATTTAAAAATAATTTATTTTGTATGGATAATTAAAAATCATAAATATTTTTGACAATGCCATTCCTAAATAATGGATAAACAAGCCTGTAGGTGTGGAGTGCAACTGATGTTCAGCCTCGGAATTGAACAATGTACACCATGTAGAGTAGTTAGAGGGGGCTATTGTCAGGGACCAAACATAACCAGATTAGGCAGGGTTTCTTAGATAATATCTTTTAGTTCGTTTTTGAAAACTAACAAAAACTAAAAAAACATTTAGAAAAAAGCTTGAATATGTAACTGGTCTCTACAGCCTTGTTTATTTTTTACAAGGATGTTTGCTGTGCCTCCTCTTATTTATTTAACACACTGCGATCGCTAAACAGACTATCATCTGTAAAATTAAATTAACAAAATTTTATAAAACTAACTGATCAAGGCAGCGGTAGATCAGTAACTCCAGTGTTTTGCAAGGTGAAAATTTGTCAATGGATTGTGGTTGCTTTGAACGGAACAAGTAAACAAGGATCTTACACTTTAACAAAAAGGTCTATGAGTCATATCCATAATGTTGTCAGACACTTATAACAATCTGTACCTGTCAGTGAAAAACAAGCACCTTAAGTGAACATACTTTGACACAGACAAAAGCCCAGTTTTAATCGCACTGCAGCAGCTGTTTAGTAGTTATAGCTGATATTACACCCAAAAGCATGGGAAAATAAGGCACAAATGCAAAAATCCCAGGGTTATCCTTTAACCCTCAGTGATCCTGCCAGAATAGTAGAGGCCCACCGGGATTTCTCCCAAACCTCCTGATTACCACTCCTCACACACCTGGTGGCGAAGCAGAACCAACTGTGGTATTCACTCAGAGAAATTTGGGCTAGTCATAACAATCAACTAGTCTCAGCCAGTGTATAATCTGGACTACAACCTACTTTTAATAATCATTAACCATTAATGTAGTTAATTGATTGTCCTATGTATTCATTATGTAGCTCGAGGTTAGCATAGCCTTTGACCGGCTGCCTGATGCCCTCCCAGAGCTTGGCTTCTTAACCACTGAAGACTTGGTGCTTCAAAGGTCAGCCTCAGTCTGGCCCACTATCTACATCTAAAATCTTCACTAGCTGTGCCCACAAAGGCCCTCTGCTCCCAAAGGAGGCAAACATGCTTATTTATTAATTTCCTCTGTCTCAGGCTGTGACAAGAATCCCTCATTTAGCTGGTTCTGCATGGTAGCAGCAGCCTGCGCCTGAGCTCGTGCAGTTGGAGAGGACCCAAGTGACGTTTGGAGGCTCGTGAAATGTGCAGTGAGCAGTTAGTTGCCAACTGTGTACTGGTCCACCCGGATTCACAGTTGAGTGAGCTTCACTGATGTGAGGTTTAACACAAACATGGGCATACAGATCACTTGAAATGTGTGGGTTTGTTTGATGGAGATTAAAGAAATCTGAAATCTCTTTATATCCATCTTGTCCTCACATATGCACCCATATGTGTTCAACTTTCAATTCAATTTTAGTTCAAATGGGTGTAGTACTTAGCCCATTTGTGCCATCTTTAGAACTTCACAGTAAAAGCATGACCATTATTGTACCAGTTGATAAAAAAAATATGTTTTTGTCATTTCAAATTAACATATTCAGCCCCAGCTTTGGTTTAATCAGGGGTGTGATTGGCTGAATCATGCCATTATTGTAGTCCATTTTCAAGCATTAGCCCTTAGTTTGAAAGAAGCTTTGCAACCAATTATCCATCCTTAATAGGGTCGTTTTCATCCAATTTCTCATCCATTTATTTTCTTTTTGCCGTTTTGTTTCATTGGAGATTTTTCCCTGTTTTCTACCTATCTGAAATGCCATGTGCACTGCTACTGTCCTCTCTGCTAGCCCTACTCTTGATCTGGGGAAAGTGTACACTAATTGCCTCTTCATCCTGTCAGCAATGGGCTTCACTAGGAGGGTGTAGCATGCAGGACGTTCACAGAGTCGTGGCTAAATGTGCTCTCAGGATCACATGCCTGAGATGAATGTCTGTTATCAAACGAAAACAAATCACATCCTACAAATCACAAATCCCACTTTTACTTGAGTGAAGTACTAGAGTAATCCCTGACAATATGTAAAATAATTATGTTGCTATTACAGAATCACATTTTTTTCTGATAACTGGTTAAAATAAACTTAGACACCGACAGCCAACATCTTAATCTGTTTGTTTGATACTGTTTCACTATTGGACAGTGGCTGGACTAAAATAAAATGGAGATTTGATAACTTGAGGTTTGACAATGATATTGAAATCTCAAGAAATGTTTAAAATGACCAAATCTGAAGATGTACTCCCTTGAAGAAAGAGCACATATATGTGTTGTGTTTGCATTTGATATTTTTAGACAATTTGATTTTGGTTGGGTAATGGGATGAATTCTAATTCTTTACACAGAAGCATTCAGAGCAGCAAATGTTGCTGTTACCTCATTCTGCTGTTATTGTTTGACATCTGGACTGAATCTGAGCCAGAGAGGACTTATAGTGACCTGTCTGGAAGGGAGTTTTAATTGCAGCCCTCACCTGTGAGTTTCTGTTTCTCACCGTCGGCAGGTTGGCCTGTTGCTCATTACAGAGGCTCAGGCTGCTTCCTGCACCACACATTTCTTAACATCTGCTCTAACCATGCTCTGATTGGTTCACATTCTTCTTAGACGTTCACAGTTCACTCTGGTCGACCCTCATCAGTGGTCCATTTAGTGCAGTGTTTACGATTTGCTCCTGCCAATTCTACCTGCACAAGAAAAACAACACTGACTGACAACACCAAGGCCAAATAAAACAAAACTTCTCAATGCCAGTTGCAGCTCTTTATCATACATTGTCTCCTTTTGTATATCAAGTACACAAAAAGACTGTTTAATCACATTCAGAGTGGCAATGTTTGGGCAGTTTGTTTTGTTCATTTCTCCACGATGCTCTTTAGAGTGTAAACAGACTAATTAATTGTTATTTCCTCTCAAGCAGGGAGCAGATCATATGTGGATTTTGGCAGCCAGATGGCCATTGGCTGTAGTTTTTGTGTTGTGTTTAAGTGCAACAAAAGAGAACAAAAGGGAATGCAGCTGCCCAACCTTGTCTGTCCTCAGTCTTGACAAAAATGATTTTGGTGTGTCAAGAACATGTAACCTGATAGAGAATCGGAAACAAGCATTGAATGTATTTTTATTTAATTTTAGTTGGGGTGACAATCAAATCAAGAAGGCTTGAGATGGTTTGTTTTTCTAACCTCTAATCCATTAAAATGTTCTCATAGGAGTGTCATGTTGAATATCTCTAGCAGAGCCATGGTGTTTCGGCACTGTTTATGTCATCTCTACATAATGTGGATTTGCAATGATACATGTTATTAGCAGTAGTTGATAGTTTTCTCAAGCTTGGTTTTATTGCCTTAAAGAACCATACTATTTTTTGCACATACATGTATACATTATTGACAACCATTTCACTTCACGTTCAATCGCTGGGTGACCAGAGTTGGTGGAATTTGTTTTCGGTGTGGCATGGAAAAAGCTCAGTGCCATTCACACATACACAGCGTCAGCAGCACAATATATATGATAAATCACACAATTTCCTCAAGCATATCATGATTTTTTATTTTTTATTAAGTTTTTCCTACCTTCCATACGTCATACTGATTTCCGTTCATTTCCATCAAATATGAAAATTAACCTGAAACTTGCTTGAGCGAGGTCACAGTGAACATCGTGTATGCTTTTAATTTTGGTCAGGGTTGCATTATTGTTTTATGGTAATGCACTGCAGACTTTGCAAATCAGTGGACTACATTACCATGCATCAATGACATTAAATTTGACATCAATTAAAGGAGACATGTTGTTTAATTTGATTGATTACCTAACTCAAGCAAATATCAAGTCTCTTGAAATAAACTTTCACAACCCAACAGAATAAATAGAAATGAGTGTAATATAAAGCAGCCTATCCCCACCCCCTATGCTATGACTGATACTGCTGTCCAAAAAGAATTACAATAAATAAGCTGAAAGTCATTCAGTGTCTTGCTAACTCACAATTTGACAGTACACACGCAGGTTGATTGACAGATTTTGCTCATACAGGGCTCAAACCATTGACACTTCGCTTATGAGGCTGTCTGCGTAATCACTGGACCATTGTGCAACTAAATGCTGCCACTAACGACTCGCATACATCTACAGGAATACGGAGCTCATATGCCAGTCAACACAGCCAGCTGGGCCAGGATTTAAGGTCAGCCATGTCCCCAGACCGCCACATTGCACCAATCTACGAGGATCGGACTTTCCAGGGCCCATTGTACCGTAGCCCCAGCCACACCCAGCAGGGCACCCTCTACAGGAGCACCTCAGGTTGGTCTGACGTTATTTATGTGTTACAACCCGAGAGACAAGTAAAAGAATCAGGACAGTGACAAGCCACACACAAAGGACATGTCAGCATCATATCTAGGACACACCTACCCCTGTGATTTTTTTTTTTTGTAAACTGCCTTATAATAATACCAAAAGCAGATTGTGTTGCAGATAAGGCAAATACTCCAGCTATTGTTCTGTGACTCTGATTAGCAAACTTTTAGTTTTTTTCACTAAATGAAAGCTCTTAGAGAGAATTTAAGGAAAATTGAAGAGATAGTGATTCAGAAGACAATGGCATTTAAATTCTTACCTTTTATGTCACTGGTGTGGAAAAGGTGTCAGATTCTGCAAACTAAGAACGGGAAAATATGCTAGCTAACAAGTGTAGGGCTGAAATCATCCCACTTGAAGAAGATGGTTTGATCCTTTGTGCAGTGTCCTTATAACAATAAATGTCATTTTTTGTCTTACTTCATTCATGTGATTTTGCCTGCTGGATTGTCAGCAGGCAGGTTCAGTAACTATAAAACACCAACAGAAGTTACAGTACAACAATCGTTTTAGGTCTGTACTTCCCAAGGCTGGGGTCCCAGGCATAGGCCTGGTGTAATTTGCTACAGAGCCATAAGAAATGATTTGAGAGGAAAAAAGAATGATAATTTTATGACTTTATAGTCCGTTTGTGCGGTCACTACCTTGAACTTTGAACGGTCTCTCTGATTTTTATCCACAGTTCATCATCGGTAAGCCTACTGCATCAGCATGTGCTGTCCTCCTGTTACTGTTGCAACTTGGATGCTAAAATGAGTATAAAACAAAAATAAGAGGAATCTCAGAGAGCTTGAGAATTTTTTTTTTTTTTTTTTTTTTTTCAGAGGAAGGTAGACATCATATGATATACTAAATAAGGAAATGTTTATTTTAGTTATTCCTCTTCCCCTCTAGGCTGGTCTGCATCAATGCTGTCAATATAAAAATGGCCCACAGTACAAAAAAGTGGGGATTTGCTGCTATAGTGAACAAACAACACAGTGTCAGACATACTCAAACCTACCAAACACTCAATTTGATTTTATTATTGACCTCCTATTTTATCTCTTTATTGCTCATGTTATCTCTGTATCTTCATGCAGCTGAGTCATGCAGGTCAAGATTAGCTCTTTTCAAAGCAATTTTTTACTCATAACATGATTATTTCCAGCAAACACGTCGTCGCATGAAGAGCACTTTCCTTTTGTTACTTTTGTTTTCCTTTTACCTTGTTGTATAGATGTCCCCTTTGTCTTCAAATATTCCACAGTCTTCCATTTAATTTAGGGCCCTTGACACTGGTGTATTGTCTCCCTCGGGGAAGACCATTTAGCACCCTTTAGCACTATGTATGTTATGTCTTCCTTGCTTTTCTCTCTTCCTTTCTATTTGTCTCTCTCTCTGTCACCCTCTCCTTCCCTGCTTTCCTTCCCTTCCTCTCTCCACTGTCAGACAGAACGGGTGAGACATGAGTTAATAGGCAGATACTGATATGTCATCCTGCCACAAAAGAGTCCATTACCCGTGTGTCACACTGAGAATGAAAAGAAGGATGAAGGGGCCAGGGGACAGCTTGGTTACCCACGTCCACAGCCTGCTCTCCTTTAGCTCTCCTGATGTTGGCATTCTCCACTCATCATCCCTCCGGCCTCAGATACACATGCTTAGTTCGCGCTCATACACACACTCCATTCAGCCCTCTCCTTGGCACAAAGGAGATCTGCTTAGACCGATAAGTTCACTAATAAATGCTATTGATGCTGTGAAGAAGCCCCACAGACAAGCCAGTATAATGTGTTTATGCCAGCTATATTGAGAAAAGGCAAGTGGGGTGGAGCTGGCGGGTGTGTTCAATATGGAGTCTTTATGAGAGTGAGCTCATTAGAAAAATCCAATTTGATCCTAGAGTATTCTTTGTTATGTTGTGAAATGAAATTTCAATGGGCCATTTTCCCCCACCAGCTTTCCAAGCAGTCTTTGACTTTTCTGGGAGCTTGCACTTTACTTTTTTTGTGCAGGTAGGAGCAAGCTTTTTTTAATGTTAAGCAGAAATATTGATCCTGGTCTGAAAAGACGAGGAATAGGATCCAAATAGTTCTGGTAAAATTGCAGAGCTACACTGTGTTGTTTATAATTTGTTTTCCTGTGTCTTTGGCTCTGTAAGGTCCCATTTTGAGAGATAACCATATTGCAGGGTAGCACTGCTGCCCAACATAGAAGTGCACTGATGTGAGAAATTGTGTTTTTGGAGCAGCCCCACAAGTTGACGTCTTGGTTCCTGGTAGGAGGGAGTTTGAGCACGCACATGCCCAGTCCTGTTGGATAGCTGATAGAGATCTGACTAGCACAGCAGTCATGCTGCCACACATCACGTGGCTCTTGTGAGAAGGAGGGCTAAATCCAACCAGCTTGTTTATGCAGTTCTGTGTTTGTGACCCATTGTGTTAAAAAACTAGGTCACAATATCACTTGGAGCGGATGAACAAAAGAAAGATGACTGAAGCGAGATGCTGTCAGGCTGAATATTGGACCTTGGCTGGAGGAATGACTTCTCTGCATGTTTGTGTTCGTGATGCTTCCACTTTACTAGTGTATCACTGACTGTTTTTGGAGCTGGTCATGGTTTACCATTGTCTCGCTGCTGTGTTTGGCAAAGTTAACCTAAGAATACAGTGGCGCAAAGGAGCAAGAAGGCGGTGAGGAAAAGGATTTATGGATCATCGAGCAGGTTGAGTCCTCTTTGAAAACCAGCAGGATCCCTCTGGCTAAACACAACCTTGTAAAAACAAAACAACAAGCAAACAGGCCTTTGAAGAAGAAGACTTCTGCTTTGTGGAACCATGGGAGCTGTGTTTTATCCTCATCATTTATTGGTTCCAGATTTGAGAATTTGCTGAGTCTGTCAGAACAGCTGCATGTTTGTATTTTCAGCTTGGTTTAAAGTTGTAAGCTACCGGTGTGCAAAGCTCAGAGTTTAGCTTAAAAGGTCTGAAATGCTGCTAATCTGCACTTTGTCGGCTGGGACGTGTATTATTAATGTTCAAACCTCCTCTCTGAATGGTGTGTGTTTTTTTTTTTTCTTTTTCTTTTTGGATGTCAGGTGTGGGGAGTCTCCAGCGGACATCCAGCCAACGCAGTGCCATGACCTACCAAAGAAACAACTATGCTCTTAACACATCAGCCACCTATGCTGATCCATATCGCTCAGCACAGTATCGGCCCTCTGATCCAAACTATACTCGCCAGGCTGTTGTCATGGACGATGGTGCCACCCGCTCACCCTCCATAGACAGCATTCAAAAGGATCCCAGGTAGGCACTTTTGTGTAATATTGTGTTTCTAAACTACTAGATGTAGCCTGAGGTTAAACCTGTGTAGTGTAAAACAAACCAGCCATCCAAAGGGACTACTTATGCTTACAAGGCATCCCTGTTCTGCTAGGTCAACACCGGTGTCCACTTACTAATCAAACAGAGAGCCCCTTGAACAGTCACACGCAGCTCGAACCATTAAACTGGCCTTACTGTGCCTTTGCCATTTCAGAATAGATTCTCACATGCACTGAAGTGCTGTGTCTGCTCTTGCCGTGCAGACGTGTATATGCATAGAAAGTGGGTTGACCGCTGCAGTAAAACCCCCAGCCTTGTACATTGGGAGCTTTGTTTACACTCTGTAATGTCACTACTTGAACTACTTGAAGTGAGTCCACCAGGGCGACTGCCTTGACCCAGGTCAGTTCAGGAAGTGCATCGTAGTAAAATGTCCCCTGGAATATTTGTAAAAAGGATTTCTGTTCAGAAATATGTATCAGTGTGTTTTCCAGCTTCGTAAGCAGTTTGACCAACCTGGTAATTCACACATAATTCAACATAGTTTTGGATGCATGTATGTCAGTTCAACTCCGTCCCACCTTGCAAATTATATTTTCTTTAAGTAACATGATAGTAAATATACAACAGAATTTGTATTGACTTCTGAGTGTAAAAAATGGTTCCTAAGGATATTTCAAGATTAGTCAAGAAACAATGCATTCTTCACGTTTTTCTTTAGTGTCCTGCATACAGAAAAGTAGTAATCCAAGTGTGACCAAAGTGGATTGTTACATAGAACCGGATGCGAATGTAATTTCCTGGACTTATCAGTTTGCCCCGAGCTCCTGAAGTATTCATTTTGAGGGAAACTGTGCCCGCGGAGGAGACAAGTTTATTCCTTTCTGTGTCATCATGCTGATACCTTTGTCCCCACCTGTGTCTCTAGGGAGTTTGCGTGGCGTGACCCAGAGCTAACGGAGGTGATTCACATGCTGCAGCACCACTTCCCCTCAGTGCAGGCCAACGCAGCCGCCTATCTGCAGCACCTGTGCTTTGGTGATAATCGAATCAAGGCTGAGGTAGGCACTGTACCGATCCCATGCTGTGTCTTAGTAGAATGACTTTAATCAAACACCTTCCTTTCTGATAATTATTATACATTATGCACATTCTTTGTGCATTTATCTGTGGAAATTGTGTCATGTTTAAAGGGAAGCTGCAGCTTAGTATACCTGGAGTTTTATTTTGGAAGCTACAGCCATTTGTTGTATTGCACTAAAATGCAGCAACATTGCTAACAATTCTTCAGATGATCAGACAAGTTGTGAACATTACCCCAAATTAAGTTATATTAATTTGCAAGAGAAACAATGGCTTTGCCTGTGCAAGGAGAGATACCACTACAGCTCACTTTTGGTTTTATCTTGCAATAAAGTAGTTGCTGATTGCTTGATGAATAATATGGCCTATTTTTAATGCTTTTGCCCCATTCCCAGACCTCAGCAATTACTCTGGTGAGTCAGTGTCATCAAAACCAAAAGAACTGATCGCCGGAGTCATAAAGATAAAACCTAAGTAATTATAAGCCATTTTCCTTTGAACCCCGTTTTTTAGCTATGCTCTAGGGATGGTAATGTCAGTCAGTCAGTTGGTCCACCACTTTGGTTCAGCCTGAAATATCATAACATTTAACGGATGTACAAAGATAAAAAATTTTGCTCAGACATTAATGCCCCCCTCATGACAAATTGTAATATCTTTGGTGATGCCTCCTCTTGTTTTCAGTTCCTTTAATACCAAATACCTGCAAAAATAATGGCATTACCATCATCCTCTGCTGTAGTTGGTCTTCAGTGCTAAGTAGCAAATGTTAGCATGCTAACATGAAACACTAAGATGTGTTAGCATTAAGCTGACAGCACACTGTGCCTCAGTACAGCCTCACGCCAAGTACAGCTTCCAGTTAGCATGTCTTCCTCTGGATATCACAGTTTAGCAGGGAACTTGTTCTGCCTCCAGAGGTGTCAGCACAAGATGGGGGACAAAGAGCTGGACACAACAACTCAGTTCACTACTTTTGTAGCGATTAAATCTACTGTAGATTCACACACAATCCTCTTGTATAAAGAAATCCCACTATATTGCTGTGGAGAAGACCCCTCATTATGCCGGTTGTGCTTATTTTTACTCAACCAAGCAAAGCCAGCATGATGCTGCCCCAGTGTGTCACTTTTAGATACGTTGATGGCGTTCTAGATTCTGAGGCGTGACGTGTACCACAAAAGCAGCAGCATCTGTTTTCCGCCACGCATTTGGCTCTGTGACCACCTCCGGTGCCGGCTTATTGCCAGATCAACAATTCGCCCCCCAATTCTGTGTTTGTGCCTTTTATATAGAACGGCGAGGCGGGATAAAGGCGAAACATTCCCGCCTTGAACAGGCTGTGTAAAAGGGGCTGCATAGACACAAAGACACATTCACACTGCTTAGTCATATCATAAGCCAATGAAAAAGGCCCACAGCGTACAGCAACAGAAAAAAATAGACATACTGGAATCCCTCAAATATTAAAGGTCAATCTCGTCATTTTTCAACATAATCTATTCTGGTGTGGAGTTTTGATAGGAAGGAACAGGGAGAGAAATAAGACATTAGGTTGTGTCTTAACAATATATAAGCTGAAAAATTATGACCACTTGTCAGAATCATTTCCTATTTACTAATGGTGTGTGATCCCATCCACTGTGTTTATAGGTATGTCGACTCGGAGGAATTAAACACCTGGTGGACCTACTAGACCACAAGGTCCTTGAGGTCCAGAAAAATTCATGTGGAGCTCTGAGGAACCTCGTTTATGGCAAAGCAGTGGATGACAATAAGATCGCTGTGAGGAACGCAGGAGGCATCCCAGCTCTGCTCCGCCTGCTGAGAAAGACTGTAGATGCAGAAGTGCGGGAGCTTGTCACAGGTAAGTCTGCATGGGGGAAGAATATGTACTGTATGCAGGTTACAAATTGTAGTGAATTGTAAGCTCGATGAAGTTACCCTCCCGCACACACATCTTTGAGAATGTGTGTATGAGATTTTTCCACAAAATGATGACACTTTATGACGTTCCTTCATCTGATGCACAAAGAGTAAAATCAGAATTACATCTCCACAGCATTCAATAACCCAAAGGCATTCAATGTACACTCATAAAACAGAAAAAAGCAGTAAATCCACACATTTAAGAACCTGGAAACAGAGAACATTTGAAATCTTTACATTTAAATAAATTAAACAAATGATCAATTACCAAATTGGTTGCCTAATCTTTGGTTGATGGACTAATCAATACTTAGACATTAGGTGTAAATAAAGATACTCTAACTAAACAATTAAACTGGCTGCTTACCCTGGTCTATCCTATCATCATCCTATCATGAATGTCGCAGTACATGAATCATGGAGGCTTTTCTGCAAGTTGCTCCTGCGGCTGTCACTACTGCATATGATACATGGAAAGAAATAAAACCACTTCCACCGGATTCATATTCTTTTATTACTTAGGCTGCAGAGAGATTTAACTCATTCTCTGTCTGAAAATTGTCCCTGACAGCATGCTTGTCATTCTCCTCCTCTTTGCATCGGGCTGTGTGCAGCTTGGTTGTATTTGTGTGTTGTCTGAGCTCTGCAAACAGGGTATAAATCCATGTTGTTTTGGATCAGGGTGGAGCGCTACAGAAATAAGCAAGCCAAGACATTTGGCTCCCAGGTGGCTGAGTCAGCTGTTTGTGCTCGACTTCAAACCCCCGCTCTAACATGGTCTCAGGTTACAGTCCAGCGGTCCTGAGGGAAAACATTACAGCCGGTGTACAAACAAAACACACTGTAGCATTTGTATATTGTCTGGGAAGAGATTGCCTTCAGTTTTTTTTGTTTCAACTAAGTGTCTGTTTACTTTGCCTAACACATACCAAAGGAGAAATAATCAGGAGAAAAGCATCTTTTAAAATCTCTGCTCATACTTGTGCTTGTGTTAAAGCACATTTAAGTATATGAGGGCTTATGTCTGAGAACCACTAAAAATGTCTCTCTTCACTCCCTTCATTCAAATTTCAAAATGTTGTACAGACATGCATTGCACAGTCAGAGTCAGCAGTTTTAATGTGAGCTCTGTTTTTCTCCTTTCAACCACTAGTCAGAGAGCCTGCTGTGGTTAATTGGTAGTGCAGGCCCCAGGATGGGGAGCAATTAGAAAAGGTCAGTACTGCTGCATCACCTTTGGTTAATTACAGCTGATGAGAACAATCCAAATAAAGAGCTTTCAGGTGGATGACAAGGGCATCTCACACCACAGCTTTAAGTGGAGCAGATAGAGCTCATTCACTCACCCACAGCTCCTTTTTACTTATTAAGCACAGTTTGGGTAATATTAACAATTTGAATTCAAACACCCTCTCAGGGTATTTAAGAAGGAGACCAGTTGTCAGGACTTTGGGGCTCCCTGGTGTCAGTGGCTCCCTCTCGACTCCCCTGTGAGTTCCAAGGGTCAGCTATGTTCCATTAGAGCTAGCTGCAAGAACAGGCCACCCCTTGCTTCAGGTCAGGGGTCATGTTATGGGGACATGCAACGTGATCTGAGCCTCCTTACCTGCCTTGTTGTCCAGCAGCTGTTGTGGTTATTGCGGTGTCCTCAAACGACCCTGAAGATCAAAAGGCCAAGCCCATAACACTGCCATTCGCTGCAATACAAGGGAATCCTGAAACTGGCCCTTTCATGCGTCCGCGAACACACACACACACACACACACACACACACACACACACACACACACACGCACACATGCACAAAAGCAATATTGTGTTACTACTATATAGCTTCTTATCTTGGCTATACTTAGGCAAACTCAGCTACATACTTAATCATGATTTCATGATTGTGAGTGTTGTGTGTTTGAGTCTTTGAGTGTTTGGAGTTGGTTCACTTGGTTTTTGTGTTTGTTTGTTTTTCTTTTTTATTCCAGTCTTGTCCTTCATGACACCACAATAACTTTTTAACTGTGTTATTTTTTTTTTTTTTTTTTTTTTTTTTTTTTTTTTAATCAAACTAGCACTACTTCAAAAAAGTCAAAACTACTTAGCATCAAGACACATCGAACAAGTTTTCAAGTGATGACATCGGTTGTTGTTTTTGTTGGTTGAAAGTAAAAAATTAGGTGGTTATGACCTTTGATTAGATTAAAAATGAGAAACTTAATTTGATCCAAAAATGAATCCGGTCATAGCGATAAGCAGAAATACACTGACTTCAACTGCACAAAACAAAAAATGAGAAACGCCCACTAACCTCAAAAGTACACCACAAGCAATTTGTCTGAGGTTTAGTCAATGCAGCACTGACAAGTTTCCAGTTCAACTCTCAAAAACTAAAAGGTTAATAAATTGGGCAGTTTTTGGTTGATCAGCAGCTTTTCACAGCTTGAAATAAATACCCACACAGTTATTGCTTCACCTGACAAAGTCAATCACATGCTGACTATGATTTAAGAGAATAAGAAGCAGTCAGACATTTTGGGAATCATTCTTTCATCAACTTCTAGACATCACTTACCACAGACTAGAACCATGGAGAAACTGCTTGCATAGCAGTTCATCAAAAGTGATAATTTCACTATAATTTTAATGTGAACAAAACCCAGCCTTATTGGTAAATATCTTTCTAGCTAACATGATATACAGTAACATGTAAAGACGGCCCATTCAGAGACGTCAAATATAGTCAATTATTTATGTCCCAAAAAACTTACTGATGTGTTCATCAGTTACTGGACTCATTACAGAGTAAGATGAGATCCTGTGGGTACTGGAGTAATTGTAATCATTACAACATGAGTCTAGCTGACCTGGGGGGGCTGATATTTCTACATGCCAAAGCATACTAACTGCTGGGCCAAGTTACAGGGAAAATCCTGGGGAGAAAAAAAATAGAAAACTATTTTGGAATTAATACAAGTATGAAAGCTCTGCCTTGGGTTTGGCAATAGGTAGATGGTGCGAACTTTGGGCTGTGACACACAAAACTGACCTCAATGAATTAGTCTGGTAAAGGAAAACATGCCATAAAAATAATCTGACTACTGACATACACCTAAAATTCTGCACCTTTTCAGGAATATCTCAAAAGTGATCTCTGTCTGTAATTCAGCCATTTTCATGCCACTATGAATCTGTTGAAGCAGTAGTTTTATATGCTCATAATATAAATGAGAATATGTCTAATAATTTCCGCTGTCAAGTTTCGGTTTGTCTAGCACTTGCATTGTTAGCCTGCTGTTTTGTGGACAATGAAAAAGAAGTGGTGAGAGACACTTTGCAAACTCAATGGGCAACAGTTAGCCATAGACACTCAATGATGGCCCAATGTCCCTGGCTCGGTGCGTCAGGGCCCTAAAGCTAAAGTCATACAAATACAATCCTGTCTGACCAGTTAGTTCCTGATCAGCTATGGTTTGACATTCATCCTCTCTGTATTGCCCTCTGCAAAGCCCCAGATCTGTTACAGCTGAGCTGCCTCAAGTCAAAAGAAATGTCCATTTAGTTTTCAGTTCAGCTAGTTCTTGGATCAGTGCTTCAGCAGCTATTGAGACATTCTAACCAGTTTTATATTTTTCACCATCTCTCTGTTGCACCTCTTGTGCTCTCTGTAGTTTAGCTCTGAATAGACTATTGGCCCGGGTGTCACAACAGTGTTTATCTTAGGTCACTATTTGAAAGCCACCAGAGAACATGCCACTGAGCAGAGAACAAGGTTTAGGACTCTGTTTAGTCACACAGATCGGCTCCTTTAGACTGCCAAGTATAACTTAAGGGTATTGCAGCTCGTGTTACACCACTGACATCATTGTCAGTCACACTTCAGTAATTTGCCTGTTGATTTCTCCGGCATGCTGCCACCTCCACAGGACCAGCGTGAAATCCTGAAGAGAATTTTCATTTCAGCAAATTGACATTGGAGTGGGTGTGGAGGAGCTTGTCCAAGGCAGAATGGATTGTGGTATTTAAAGAAGCAGAAAGGTTGCTCGGAAAGCATGAGAATTTATGTGTTATCTCCGCATTAATGGTCCTACTTCAGGGCAATCCAAGTATCCCGTGAGAAAGGCAAACACAGACCTGAATGTGCCTGCACGAGGAGCAGAGCCCCATCACCACAGAGGGATTTGATTGAAATGTATCCCACAGCCTGAGTAGAGCAGAGACGCAGGCCCACCTGATGTTAGGGTTTTGGCATGCAACCCCACACACACCGCTAGAAAGCTCGGATAAAAAGCAAATGCTGCATTTTAATGTTCGAGAGCCAACTATCACTTCATTCTCAGCTTTGCCTTGATATGTTGTCAATATAAAAATTAAATAATGAAGTTCACTTAAGGATTTTAATGGGTTTTAAAGCTCTTTCATGTAGTCTTAAAAAGATAATGGTAAGTGAAATGACTGTTGATTAAATAACTGTCAGAGACACTGTTTGGCATGCATGTATATCTGTCTGTACAGCTTCTTGCCAGCTTAACTTCTTCTTGGCGAGAAAGGTGTACAGCGTGTTAAAAGAATAAACAGTGAGGTTATGTAATAAGAAGTCAGGAAAGCTAATTATTATTTTTGACCTCTTCCAATGAAATGTCCTTCTATAGAAAATACAGCTACAACCAGACAGGATTCAGTGTAACAGCTTGCCCTGGTCTGTAGGTCATGTACTGTATTCTGCATTTACAAGCCAAGGTTAGCAAGTTATAGCATAAAAACAATAGCAAAACTGCAAACGTCATGCATAAGTCATGAAGCAGTAACACTTGGACCACTAACACTCATGTAATGCTGTACATGCACTTCAACATTTGGCTGAGGCAGCATTGGATTTGAGTATTAGTCATGTACATAGTCCTGCGTCTTCGGAGTAGACTCCAGCTCATGCGGCATTAGCCTCCTCCAAGGTTACTGGTGCCCTGCAGAAGTTAGCCTGTGCCTTAGTATAAGCCTAGCAGCAAGAGCCATCTAATTAGAAGAACATGCTACATGCTGGCTAATCCTTGACAGATGCAGCATCAAAGGCTGCCAGGACTGTCCCTGATTATCAGTGGTTACCAAAAGTATATTTGAATTGAGTGAAATGATGGCATAATTTCTAAAGACTTTACATTATTTATATTTCATTTCAAATGACTGAGCCTATGCCATATGGATGCCCGCCTAGTCCTCTTTATTTCTTTCTTTCTTTTTTTTCATTTCAAGCAAATAATCTTCGCCCTGAGGATATTCTGCCTAGATGAAATTTGATATGAATGTCTGATGCCTCAATGCTAGAGTCGTGGTTCATTTCTGAAGAGGAGTATTTTCACTTTGGTTCTGTGTGAGCGTGTCTGTCTTTGCTTATTTGTATGTGTGCGTTTGTGGACACATCCTCACAAACTTGAGCTATTAAAAGCACAAGTTGTTGGTTTCTCTCTTGTGTTGCCCTAACAGCATATGACAGCTGACGTAACTGGAGGTGTGCGTGTCTGCTTCTCAATTGCCTGTGTTTGCATGTGTGTCCCCGCAGGGGTGTTGTGGAACCTGTCGTCCTGTGACGCCGTCAAGATGACAATCATTCGGGACGCCTTAACGACTCTGACCAACACTGTGATCATACCTCACTCTGGATGGAGCATCTCCACCTTCGATGACGACCACAAGCTGAAGTTTCATTCCTCCCTGGTGCTGAGGAACACCACAGGATGTCTGAGGTAAACCACCTGATGAACACACTTGGCACTAGCACCCCACTGTGGACATCTGACACTGTTACATCTAGTGGGCTATGCATGCATACTGTAGCTCTTCTGTAAATAGCTATGTTAATGTTGTTTTTGAGGAATATATAATACTGGAGTGACCGACCAGAAACGTAATACACCAGAAAGTAATTTTTACAGACCAATCAAAATTCACATTCACAGTATCAGAATGGTGAGCAGTTTGTCATAAGTAGTGGCTTTAATATCCCACATTAAAGAAAAAAATAAATTTTTTGGTAATTGGCCAGGGTTAGGGTTCTTCAAATAGCTAGAATTTCGACCCGTTTTGTCTTTGTTTCAAAGCCATAGTTTCACATATTATTACAGTCAAAGATTATATGAGATCATCTTTGACGTCATTGAATAATCCCAGTTTCTCTCTTGGGGCATCCTCCTTTGAAGACATTGTGCTTCATGCAGAGCTCAGCCTTTAATTGGTGACAGCCAGTTGAACTCTGTGTGTGTGTGGTGTGTGTGCGTGCGTGCCTCTTTGCACACATTTATGCATAGGTATGGTTGTGTGTGTGTGTGCGTGCGTGTATGTGTGTGTGTGTGTCTGTGTGTGTGCGTGCGTGCGCGTGCGAGCACACTTACTTCCCTATTTACTCAGCAAAGTGCTATAATGACTTCGATCAGACCACACACACACTTCATACATTATTTATGGTGTATGGGGATGGCAGAACCAATATTACACATTCAAGTGGGAAACACACAAACACACCCACACACAGCTGTCATTTTGTGTGTTTACATATGCTCATTTGTTTGTTGAGCAAAGATGCAAATCAAAGGCCTTATATGTGTGTGTTTGTACGCACGCGCGTGTGTGTTCTTTTTAAAAGGAACCTGAGTTCAGCTGGCGAGGAGGCCAGAAAACAGATGCGCATTTGTGAGGGCTTGGTTGACTCACTGCTCTACGTCATCAAAGCCTGTGTAAACACCTCTGACTTCGACAGCAAGGTAGGCACTAAGGCGCACACACACACACACACACACACTTAGCCAAGAGGAAAACATGTTGCCACATGATAAAGGGCTCTGGGGGAAAATCCTACTTACCTTGACTGAATCATTTTATTACCGGTGTCTAAAAGACCCTCACAGTAGCAGCCAACAGCAACTGTTTCATGTGCTTTGTCACCTAAACACAACCCATACGTGCATATTCAGATTCAAGTAAGCTAGCTCATTAACCTGTTATACAGTATATTTACATTTTTTTCTATGGTATCAGTAGAAACGAAATCAGATCTTTCAGTCATGCATCTGTGAGCTGTAAAAGACATAAGAAATCAAGTGACTCATCTGTACCGTGGAGATCATCTCCCGTGGGAACTGGGCTTGTTAATTTTGTCAAACATATATGCTCATTGACATTCTGCGAGGCAAAGCCTGTACAGAGCTCAAACAGCATGGAATTAAGTCCATTTGCTCTGGTGCAGATAGTCTTTCTAACTGGAGACCCTTGGGTTCCATATCTAATTGATTTGTAACGCAGAAAATAGCAGGGCTGTGTACCACACATTTGCTGTAGATACTGTAGCGTGCTGCACAGAGTTTATTGTATTGTAACTTTTGTCATGGTGATTAAGAAACCGGCTGCTATAACTACCACCCAAACCTCTTTCTTCATCTACCTGCCCTCAGATTGTGGAGAACTGTATTTGCACTCTAAGGAATCTGTCATATCGTTTGGAGCTGGAGATGCCGCCATCCCGACTGATTGGGGGGCAGGAGCTGGACGGCTTACTGGGCAGCGAGTCCCCCAGTAAAGAGGTGGATTCCAGCTGCTGGGGCAGGAAGAAAAAGAAGAAAAAAAAGAGTTCACAGGAAGACACAGTGAGTGTGCTGCTTTTTAATAGTGACTTAGAGCAGTTTTCAAATTGGCAAAAAGTTTATATTGTCCTTATTTATTTAACATTTACTTCCCCATTCAAATGAATGGGAAAGTGTGTCCAAAATTTTCACTGGTGCTGTATATCAAAGTGGATGTGTTTAGCAGAATAGACCACACACAGAAACCCACACAGCCTATTTGTACTACATTGTATTTAGTCCAGGATGTGCCGCACACTGACTAAGCACTTTGCATGTTTGTTCAGTGGGACGGTGTCGGACCCATCCCCGGCTTCTCCAAGTCTCCCAAGGGGGCAGAGATGCTATGGCACCCTGCGGTGGTTAAGCCTTACTTGACGCTGCTGGCTGAGAGCTCAAACCCTGCTACTCTGGAGGGCGCGGCTGGGTCCCTTCAGAACTTGTCAGCTGGCAACTGGAAGGTACAGTACCAATGTTTATGTATTTGTGCACATATAAACAAACACACACTTTCTCTTCTGATTTTTATAGACAATGTTAAAAGTGACATCCTACGAGACAAAGAATCTATTCAGCTGTTTAAAAAGGATTTAACAGCTCACCTCCTCTGTGTCAGTCAAAGGGGACGTCCATTTTACACTTGGAATGACATGCTAAAAATGTACACCTCCAGACCATCCATTTTCCTGTGTGACGTCTCGACCTTTTTAAAGTTTTAATGCCTTTTTGTGTGTGTGTGTGTGTACAGTTTGCAGCATACATTCGTGCAGCAGTGCGTAAGGAGAAAGGACTACCCATCCTAGTGGAGCTGCTGAGGATGGATAACGACAGAGTGGTGTGTTCGGTTGCCACCGCTCTGAGAAACATGGCACTGGATGTCAGGAACAAGGAACTTATAGGTTAGGAGTCACACTGTCACGCAACTAACTTTTCAGATTGTAATGGGATCAGCTGGGCTGAATAGAATTATAAACAAATATTTTTTATAAACTTCTCATGCAGAAGCAGGATCAGGGTGTTTTGTTGCTGTCTAACTGCTGGTTATTATTTTTCATTTTGTTTCACTTCAGCCTTTTCTGTTCCATTAAAACCATCTCATTTAATGAACAACAAGTTTTTATGTGCTCTCTCTCTGTGGAATTAATGAGGAGTTACAATCCCAGCAATGCAGGGATGATGCCTGTAGGGAGGGGGCAGGAGCTGCAGTGTTGGTTTAAGGTGCTTTTGGTTGTGCATCTGTGGGGGGAGGCTGTGCTGCATGTATTCAGGTCCTTTAGCTGTGCTGCTCTGCTGAAGGAGAGATAGGGGAAACAATCATTTTTTAACACCAGGATGCACACACACAGACAACCTTGCAAAGATAGTGCAATGTCATTTGGAAAAACTGCCTACCTCACACAGTTTCAAGCAAAATGAATACATCATTCATGATACAGAAAGTACATAATGTAGTTTAGGTCACTGTGGCAGACATTTACTTATACATTATGTGACATTAAAAAAAAAAAAAAAAGAAGCCATGAATGTCTGCATGTTTTGGAACTCCCCTCTTCTCTCTGTGCGTAAACGTCTGCCCACAAACCTGCTGTACAGTATGTCAAAACATATTAGATGCATGTTTCACTTTCCCTCCTCCCTCTCAGGGAAGTATGCGATGAGGGACCTGGTCAACCGTCTCCCCGGGGGAAACACCACCCTGCTGTCGGACGAGACCGTGGCAGCCATCTGTTGCACCCTGCACGAGGTCACCAGCAAAAACATGGAGAACGCCAAGGCCTTGGCCGACACGGGCGGCATCGAGAAGCTGGTCAACATCACCAAGGGCAGAGGAGACAGGTGTGTTACAGCAGGATGTATTCATCCAAATGCTTTTTGTGAGGGTGTAGAGTACACACTGGTACGCTGGTGACCCGCTTGCCTGTGCACGTGCTTCGGATGCTCACGCAAATAGTTATCAGCCATATGTGGTTGTTGGCTCGGCTGCACAGACTATCCTGGACATTGGACAGGGTTCCTTTTACACAAACACACACACATTCAAGCACACACACACACACACACACACACACACACACACACACACACACACACACACACACACTCAGACACAAACATTCAAATGCTTGGAGAAGGAGAAGCCATAACCACAGGGAAGGTGGTTTTGTATGCATTGAGGTTGTATGTCCCTGTGGAATGATGGAGCAGCTATTTCTAGCCTGCTATATATTCAGTAATGTTCCAGGTTAAAACACACTGAGGACACTCTCTTCCATCAATCATACTGTCCTGCAATATTTACAGTGTAATTTCTAATCAGGTTAAAGTGATTCAAGAGGGCTCAAAAAGATATGTTTATGTTTTTGTCTGTTTTCCAGGTACTCTATGAAGGTGGTTAAGGCAGCTGCTCAGGTGCTGAACACACTGTGGCAGTACAGGGATCTGCGTACCATCTATAAAAAGGTAAGGACAATGGGATTAATGACTGCGGCCCGTGATCGTACTGTTAAGACAGTCACCAGTCTAATGCTGCCTGTGTATGATCAATAAATGTTATGTTTTAATTAAAAGATGGCCAGTTTAACTGTAAGAGAAACTGTAATGTTGTATATTAGTAATATTGTTACATGTGTGCAACATGTTTAACTGAAAAGAAAGACATGTCTTATAAATACCAAAGGTTTCGAAGGTTGAAAGAATGCTAACTGTGCATTTGAACAATGTTAAAATATTATTGTGAACCACAAAGCACAGGAATTTTTCAAATATTCCCTCTGTCACCAAAGAAAGGGCATATTTAAAAATACCACAGATGTGTTTTACAACAACCAGCACTGTTCTACTTATTCAAACCACTGCTTTTTCTTCTCTGTGCTTCCCTGACAGGATGGATGGAACCAAAACCATTTCCTCACTCCAGTGTCAACACTTGAAAGGGACAGGTTCAAGTCCCAGCCCACCCTCCCCACCAGCGGCATTCAGATGTCGCCAGTCAACCACCCTGGTAGGTTCTTTTCGCCACAGGCCCAGCCAGATGAAAATAGACACCACCAGTGAAACAGGAAAACCTCTGGAATTTATTGTTGAAATGTGTTTTTCTCTTCACAGCTGCCAGTGCCACGTCGTCTCCTGCAGTGCTGGGCATCAAAGAGCATAGAGACACTATCAAAGATTATCAGAGAGCACAGTCAACTATGCAATTTTATAATTACCAAGGGGACAACAGTATTCATAAAAATCAGTATACAGGTAAACAAACGGTACTCTTTCAAATCTTATTCAAGCGATATCCACACTCTGCGCCATACTGTAATCATAGGCCACCCTCTGGTCCTCTCTGTGCAGGGTGTTATCTATTTTATCCCTTATAATACTCCAAGCAGATTCCACGGCCAGTCTCCTCTCCCTGCCAAGACCGCTCTCTCTTATCATCTCCACCAAAGCCTGCCGGTCCTGAGATAGTCACTTTGATTCACAGCACTTCAGAGCTGTTTTTGTACTGGAGATGGTCTGGAACAGCAGTAACATGGACCAACCAGCCAGTGGTGGACACACACACTACAATGGTGCCATTGTTAGCTGGCCCAAGTTGCAGCTTGCAACTTGAGTGGGCACCCAGACATACTACAGCCAGACGAGAGCTCTTGCCAGCCTGGTTGGCGGGAACAGGGGGAGGGCAGAGTAAACAAAATGATCTGCAGCCTCAACAGTCCATGTATTACATAGCAAAGTGGAAATTGAGTTTCAGGATTCCACCGGTTGGATATAGTGCCAAGGAAAATACCCATCCCATGGGCTATGTAAACAACAGAACAGCAGTGGCCAACTCTATTATTTGGTGTTATTTCTCTCTCCAGCTCAGCATAGCACTTTTTGATCCTGCTCTATCTAAATACAGACATTTGCCCTCTGGGGATGTGCAGACTTTTTCGCTGATATGAAATGAAGTGTGTTTGCATTAAGTGTCCCATTGTTTATTGTACAGCAACGCATTCTCTGTTGTTGTTGTTTTTTTCCAGGGTCTGGAAAGCCGCCATCATATTACTATTCATCACCCACAAGAGAGGAGCCCAGAAGAACACAGGTGAATATCAATTATTCCAAATAAGTGCTCTGAATTCTTATCTGCTGCTGGGATGTCTGCTCTTACTCAGCCCTGCTGAGGTAGCCACTCAGGGTTGGGTATGAAAACTTATTTTCCCTTATTTATACAATATTATTTAATTATAAAATTAGTTTTATTACACAGTAGTTAGACGTAACATGCAAAGACATAACATAATAACATTGCATTAATCACATGCAACTTACAGTAACGCATTCAGGATGTGGCACATAAGGTAATAAAAAGTTGATTGGGTGATGTGTATAGCTTTTAACCATTATCATGTAGTCAGGAATACCCTGTTCACTCAGCTGTTGGTCGAAATGACCGGTATTCCAAGTCAGAAGCTATTCTGTGTTGGAATATCAAAATATTGGTGGGAGGTTAAATGTATAAAAAACCATGGGGGAAAAAAATCAACCTAAGTTGTATTAAAGTGGAGTAAACCTTCGCAACAAGCTGCAGCTAATGATTATGTTAATTATCAATTGACCTGGTGATTATTTTTTAATAAGAAAACAAGAAAACAAATTCTTGTACACCAAGCTGATATCCTCAGATTGTTCGTTTTGTCTGACCAACAAGCCAAAACTCAGAGGTTTTCAGTTTGCAGTGACATAAAATCGATCATTTGGGAAGCTGGAACTAGATTGTGTTTGACATTTTTGCTTGATAGATAACCTAATAAGAATAACCGATTATTTGTTGATTAGTTAATTAATTGATCAGCTAATCATTTGAGAGCTCCTTGGCTTCATTGTTGAGACTAAGAAATCAAACTGTAGGTGTGAGCCCAGCCTTGAAAATCAACATTTTCTTCTAGGAAATGTTTGCTAGTATTGGTACAAGGCCCTTGTTTGAGATCCTTCCACGGTACTGTATAAACCTGGCAAGGACGACCAGCTCTTCCACCCCACTTCACTAATACAAAGAGACTGACACGTATTCCACTGCGGATAAATGGCAATGCTGGGAATGACCCAGCACATCAGCTATTGTCTGAGCTAGAGTGAATGTGACTGCTGGGATTGGGATAGTCTGGGTGCGTCTCAGGCACCTGTCACTGTGGGACACGTCCATGTGTGCCCATTCAGATAACGGGCACAGTGAGATGGAGACAGGAGGGAGGAGATGAGGGAGACAAAGAGAGAGTTCTCTTGTGTACTTCATCCCATCATGTTTAGATTTGCTAATGTGTGAAGGCAGTCATTACCCCATTTATTTCAGATGAACAGAATTCCATCTATCTTCTGGATTTCTACCATATAGCTTCAAGCTTTTTTCTGTTGCATTAGCAGCCAGAGAATTGTGGGCAAGAAGGTGATTGATTAGCTTACTGTCTAAAAAATCTCCAGCCAGACAAAAGTGTATTTTGCTGAAACAACTAAGATATCAGTGTAAGTTTTTATATTTTATTGCTATCACATGGAAGATTGGTTTGTGGTGTTTTTCATTCTTTTTTGTGTACTTGACAGTAGTGGAAGAAGTATTACAACACTTTACATAAAAAAATAGCTCAACATATTGGGAAATACACTTGCTTGCTTTTTTTTTGGTGGGAGTTGGATGAGACGGTGGATATCACCCTCAACTTGAGAGGTAAGACAAATCCAAAGAAGTTACTGCACCTAACGAGGAAGTACTCTTGTACATAACCCCCCCATTAAACCACAGTCTTATGACATTTCTATACTTTGGTTATTGTTATTGTTATTATATATAATATAATGTTGTTATTATTAGAGGTGCTGATAGGCAGGTAGGTATTTTGTTACCTTTGGACAGAGCCAGTCTTAATGCTAAGCTAAACTGCTGGCTGTAACTTCACAGTTAGAATACAGACATCAGAGTGGCATCAATCTAACTTTCAGCAAAAAAAGGGAATAAAAAGTTTTCCCAAAATGGGTACCTATTCCTTTAAAAAGGTAAAAGTAACACTACCACAATGTAAAAATACAATACAATACAATTAAATTATTACTTATTATTAAATTTACAACCAAAAATAAAAGTACTTGTAAGTGTTATATTATTATGCAGTATATTAAACTACTGGGTTGTCAGTACTGATGATGTATTAATGTGTAAACAGCATTTTAATTTAGTCATTGGTTGCGTTGGAGCTAATTTTTTTCAACTTTATATACTGCCAGGTAACAGTGCCCCATAATTGCTTAATTTATGTTTTGAATGAGGATTTGAATCTGCAAAGTAACTAGTAACCATAGCTGTAAAATAAGTGTAGTTGAGTGGAGTTAAACATTATATTACCCTCTGAAATGTTGTGGAGTAGAAGTAATACAAGCACCTCTAAACTGTACGTAAGATTACAGTCCTTTTCAATTTGGCAACACCTGTGTTACCAATGGTAACAGGAGGAGTAGATCAGTTACCCTGTGGAGAAGTTGGAGATGTACAGCCTGTCACCGTCTAACAATTTCAATGCCAGTAAATACCAAAATTATTTCTTTTGTAGATGCTTTTTTTTTGTGAACACTCAAAGTCAGCACTGACCTCAATGATGAATACAGTACATTTCCTGTGACTGCTTCACAATAAAAGCCACCTGGTGTTTCACCAGTTGAAGGTTTCTAATGTGAAGCAGCAGCAGTGGGAAATGTTTGGTTTGCAGTAGCACAAACTTAATACAGTAGATTACACACAGGAGACTGGAGTACGGATATGACTCATTTCCTGTAAATGACCCGTGCATATACAAGCAATTCAAATATAAAAGGTAATTACAGAAAGTAAATACGTTTAATTGTGTCTACACAGATTGTGTTTCAGCCATGTTCATCCCACACACGTCTGATGAGACATAATCTCCCATTTTAATCAATCCAGCTGTCTACAGGGGCCATGGCCCATGTTTCACCCACGCTACACACTCGTAAACGTGACCTGAAGCATACATTTACACTTCAAGTCCATTTTCCTGAGATTTACAAATGTAACTCCAGTGTTTGCGTGTTGGATACTGAACACTTCACATAACACATAAGTATAGTACTTGAGTCAATGTAGTTAGTTACTTGCCACTGCTGCTTCTTGACCCTACTCTAGTGAAAACCTGTTCAACATAGTCTACCTGCCTCTGTTTCTTTGCAGCCTATGTATTATACAGACGAGCCGGGCAGGAGGAACTACGATACATACAGAATGTACCTGCAGCATCCACACGGCTATGACGACCCGTACTTGGAAGAGGTCATCACCTACCCACCCACAGTCGACTATAGCTCCCAGCCTCATGGACTGAAATCCACCACCAACTATGTGGACTTTTATGCTAGCACACGGAGGCCTTCCTACAGGGCAGAGCAGTATCCCGGCTCTCCTGACTCCTGGGTATAGGTCTGCAGATGCTCTTGTGTTGTGATCAAGAACCTCATTCATCCCTGATTCTCCTTTCAGGGCATGAGGAGCGGCGTCTTCACCCTGCAGCAAAGGCGAAGAGCCGGTAGCACGCAAGAACCGATGAACTTTTTCATGAACTTGGCTTTATAAGTGTGTTTGTTTTAAAGTGAATGTGTGTGTACGGGGTGGGGGGAGTTCAACTGAGTGATGACAGATGGAAAGATGGAATGTGTGCCAAAGAAGGAAATCAAGGAATGGTTTTTTTAAAAAATTTATTTTTTATTTAGTAGAGGAAGATGGAATCATGCTGGGGATCTGTTGAGGGACGAAACTGGACACTACCGTGAGGAGACGTGCGTTCTGCTCTGTCTAGATGTTAGTTTTATTTTCTTTATGAAACTCTTAGCTGTGATAGCATGATGAAAGGTGTGAGTCATGTGAGCAAGGGTCTGCGGTAAGAGTCAAGATGGGGTATATGTATGTGCTGAAGCCAAAATGGATCATGAACTCATATCTGTAAAATTAAAAAAAAAAAAAGAAATAGTAAACTAATGATGTTAGATTGTACAGAGGGATCACATTGTATCTGTACTTAATGTTGAAGCTGTGTAATGCCATGGAGTCTTGTACATTTCTTTCATTTTATTGTAAATACAGAAAAAAACAACATGTTACCTGGTTTACATTCATCAGCACTGGTTAAAAAAAGAAACTTGTGCCATGTTAAATCTCTATAGATATATAAATATATGAATAAATATGTGGACAACGATGGCATCATAACACACAAACATGTTAAAATAATAATAAAAGGTCAGTTTTGTTTTTTAAACACTGTGCAATTGCATCTTTTCTCAGGTACGGTGAAAACGTTTTTCTACGGAAGCAAACAGAAATAATTGTACACATGAACAGATCCAAAGGAAAAATCAAACCATTCTCTCTTTTGAACTGTTTTTTCCTCTTAAGTTATTCTCCTCTTGCGGGAAAAATGTTTCATTAGATTGCATTTGCACAGATATGCGTGGAGGGCGGCCAACTATGAACCAGCAGACCTGAGTTTCATAAACATCACTTCGGCAGAACACTGAATCCCTACCAACAGTGATCAGAACCTGACGCTGTGCTTTCACCTGGACAAACAAATTCTTCTCCTGGGATCTCAAAGAGAATCGCATGAACAGTGAAGGTTTCAAACATAGTAATTTCTGTATTTACACAGATTCAATTTTGTGTTATGAAGGTCACCATGAACTTGTAAATGTCTAAGTTTTAACAATTAGTGTGAAAGCTTTTCAAATACATTATGCATTATATTCAGTTTACCATTCATCGCAAAAGAGTCTAAAAAGCTTTGAATATGAATATTCACATCCGCACATCATGTACAAGTACATCAAGGTAAGTAGATGATGAAAACCACTTACTGCTAATAAAATCACATGGAATGGGAACTTTTCTAAAGTATTCATTAGATTTGCAACAAGTGAATGATTTTCAGTTATGTAAGGAAGTACAAACAGTAAGAAAGGTTGACGTTGCTATAAGACTGTACTTTATCACCATGACCCCTGTCTCTACCACCCTTCCTACAATACAAAGTAAACTTGTCCCTAAAAGAATTTCATGTTTCAGTACTAAACCTAACTCTGTAACTACACAAATACAGGTGAGGAGAAGAGAAGGAAACAAATCATAACAGCGGCTCTCCTCATTAGAGCTTCCTGGGAAGGAGTAAAGGTAGTTCAATCAGGAGAGACTCATTTGTGTAAACGAAGGGGGCCTTGAGTACATGATGAGCTGCTGTGCCCTCAGATTCATCCCCCCTTTGGCAATATGTAGTTTTTCTCCCATGCCCCAGGATGCTCTGTGATAATTAGATTCATTCAGGAATATTTAGAATATCTTTACCAAACTGAACTGATGAGTCTTGAAACTAGATTTTTGCCTCAAATCCTTTTTTCAAAACATTCAAAAAAAAAAAAAAAATCAAGTAATGAAGGCGGACTGCCTTAAGGCCCTGATCATGTCAGCTGATATTGTACTTTTAGAGCTGTATATTCCCAAACATATTTTCAACTAAATTAACTAAAAACCAGTCGACAAACAGTTAGCCTGCAGCTTTCAGAGACCCTGGAGCTCTGGAGAAACAGCTGCTGATGTGCATTACTGCTCTCTGCAGTAGATAGATGTTTTGTTTGTTTTGTGTTTGTTTTTTTAATGCATATTTTGACCTCATTAAGCACTCAGCATAGCTCCACCAAACCTCACCCTGAAAAAAATGGTCTACTTATCAGATAGAATAAGTGGACACATCTCTGAAGTGTGCATGGCCCTTTAAACACTACACCTCATAACATTCATAATCAAATTAATTCCATTCACCTGCTTCAGTTTATTGTGCATGCTGGCTCCCTGTCACACTATCTTGAACAGAACAGAGCCATTGGTGATGTTATTGCCAACACCTGTTCTTTTTCCTGCAATGACACATCTAATTGTCTGCTGTGAAACTGGCCTATTGTAGGCCTGCTGTATATTGAGTCAGTTTTTATTTCCAGTAAAACTAAATAAAAGTGTATTTTAAGGCTGCTCCACAACAAAAGTGTGCATGCATTTTGACACAAAATCAAAAAGATGCCTTCATGAACACAGTTAAAGTGTGGATTTATTTAAGCTGTTCTGTCAGAGAGCTGCCAACCTATTCTCATTGTATGGTTTTTGCCAAGATTTTCAAAATAAGATGACATAACCGTGACCGTATTTCAAAAATAACCAGAGCAACCTAAAAAGAAACCTAAAGAGATGTACATTACATTTGTGACCAAATATGAGACATTCGCTGTTTCAAGTTTCACTTCAAGAGTAAAAGCTCCAAATCAGTTCAAAATGCAAATAGGGCGTTTCTGCGGCCGCAGACTTCCTGTAGCCACACAGGACGTCATCTGTGTGAGAGCATAAAAACAACGGAGTGGGCGTAGAGAACGAGTTTGGTGCTTCTTTGCGTTTCTCCGGAAAGTTTTGAAAATGGTGCAGCAGCTGTCCAAATCTGGAGCGAAGGAGACTTCTTTGCTGAAAGCTGGCCACCCTCCAGCAGGTAAACCGCTGTTCACACACACCTCGAGTTGCTCTGTTTAATTGTTGTTGTTGTTTTTTTACCACATTAAAACAAATCGTTGTTTTTTTTTACATTGCTCGACCCAGATTCAGAGAGTCGTGCGGAGCGAGACGCCGAGCCAACTCCTCCTCCTCCTCCTCAGCTTTTGTCCCAAGTATTTTAGTGACTTTTTCTGTCCTGATTAGACAGATTGCTGCATTTTGGTCGTATCGCAAGAAATTAGTTGTTTTCGTTGATTTGCTGTGATCATGCTGCTGCTGGGCGTTTGCATCTGTGATTCGCCCACATGCCTTTTTATTTATGAGAAGGCCTTGGCTGAGAGTCCAGTGAAAGTAACACCGTGTTCTCTCCGCATAAACACTCGTATAGGCTCAGTTTAATGCATGCGAGATTCTGTCGTGCAAATGTGTCCATCACAGAGCGCCGTAGTTTGCTGTCTTTCTCTCATTATTATATTTTGTGCCTTTGCGTCGATGCCCATTGATGAGTGTTGTTGATTTTAAGCAGAAGCAGTTTAAAAACATGTTTTGCACGTGTAGTTTCTTATACCACACAAATTTCAAAGATTATTTCATTTTAAAGTTGTTGGGTTTTTTTTTTGTTTTTGTTTTTTTTGGAAAATGAAAGTGAAAAGTACCCTTTTTTATTTATTTTTTATTTTTTATAAGGGAAATGTGAAAATGAAGGGGGGGAAAAATGCATTTCTTTTATTTCTTTTCCCTTGTAATCCTCTTGTGACCCCTCAGATGTATCCCTGACCCCCACCACCACTGTTTTAGGTTTAGGCCACTTGCTGGATTGCACTAAGCAACAACCCTGCCTCCATACTTTGACCATCTGTATAGTAATTTTAAAAACATTAGTGATACTGTAAAAGCAGTCACTGGTTGACTCACTGAGTTTCTCAAACCAATCTTTGGTTGTTTTTTGTTGCTTTTTTGATTTTTTTTGTATTTGTATTTGTATTTTTTTTTTTTTTTTTTTTTTTTTTTTTTTTTTTCTCTCTCAAGGGGTTTGCGATCTGTGCATACTGCATACATACTAATCTTTAACATCTACAAAGCTCAAGTGCATACAGCATGCTACTTTATTCAGTTTTTTTTCTTTTTCATGTAACATATTTAACCATTTTCCTTTCTGGGTCAATAGTGAAGGCTGGAGGTAAACGGGTGGCAAAGAAAAGCTTGGAAGAGAGTGCCACCCATGGGACTCCAGAGAAGGAGACTAAGAGGTCTGATAAATTGAGGTAGGCCTACAGGCTGCATGCACAGTATCTGATAAATGGGTTTGAAGTGTTGACTCCAAGGAGAAAGAAATGCATGTTGCTTCAAACCTTAAGATGTTAGAATGTCCAGCAGCATTTTGAGCAAGTTCAGTGAAACTCTTATAATCGAAACTTGTGTTCTTGCAGCAGGTCCCTCGCCACCTCCAGCAGGATGCAACAAGTTGGCATACTTCTGGCAGGAACTCTCGACAAGGTAAACAAAAATATTGCTTTTTTTTTTTTTTTTTAATAAAAACAAGCCAGTTCTTACTTTGAATGTCAAGTAACCACCTACCAGCCAAACTGTATCAGTTACAGTGCTTCTGTGGCCACAGAGCCTTGTGAATAATTAACTCTTGCCTGGTGTCTTTCACAGCTGAGCCATGACTTTCCAGAGACACCGGTGAGTGTGAGGCACAGCAAGGTGCGCCCCGCAGTGGAAAAGCCCCACTCACCTCGGACCTTTTTTATCCAGCAGCCGAGGAAGTATTGAAGAGCCTGTGTTCTTTTTGTTTTTTTGGGTTTTTTTTTTTTTTTTTTTTTTTTTTTTTTTTTTTTTTTAGAATGCCCTAGAGGGAAACATGTTAAGTCAACTGTGAAAGACAAACATGAAGTGTTAGACACGTGAAGGGTTCTGACAGGTTGTTTGTGATGTGAGAAAGAAAGAAAGCATTCATCAAGCTCTGTATTTACTTTGTAGGAAAAAAAATAAGAGCTTTTTTTCAGGCTGTGCTTGTTTGTGATAATATTATAAACCGATGCTGTAGTTGTATTTTCCAGCTGATGGAATGACAGATGGCATTTTGGTATCAGTATGTTGTAAGAGAGGGTTTGGGGTATGTAAGTGAGGCCTTTGAGGCTTTTCTTTGTCTTGTCAGTGAACTCTTCCATATATTGCTTGGCACTTATTAGATTTAATAAAAAAAAAAAACAAAAAAAAAAAACAAATTGCATGAAATCACTGTTTTGCAGATCTGTAATTATTTCCTCAAACAGTTTTCCTTTGCACTATACAGCATTGGCCACTAGGTGGAAGCAAATAGTCATTGATAAACTAATAAGAGTCAGAGGGCCTTGGTGAACTTTCAAATCAAACTGTTGTTGTATACACCATGACAATATTTCAAACATTTCTTCAGTTCTATATGTTTGCCTTTGCATTATTTCAACTGGTATAACAATGTACCAATGGCTTATCTATTATAGTGTTCCAATGATACAAGCCCATGTTTCTAAAGGAGCTATTTTTAGTTTGAATTGAAGGTTTTCCTTTTGTGTGACTTGTAGTTAAACAGTGAGAATGGAAGAGCTCTTTGAGAACCTCCCATGAAGACTGGCTCTGTCTCATCAGGTATCAAAAACCGCAGAATCATCTCAGCTTTGCTTGAGGTCAAAATGCTCCAACAGAATACAGTCTGCAGGAGAACAAACAATTTTAAGAAAAGCACATCAGTCTGTGCTACTAGGGAAATAAAAAGAGATTAAGTCTGTTATTAATTTATTCACCTGCATCATATTTTTAACATGAAGGGATATGTTCAGCTTCAGGGTCCCCACATGTGTACAAGTTGTATCCTGACCATTTTGAAGCCAAGAATATCCATGTGCATAAAACATTAGAGCCACCCAGTAGTTAGTTTCTGCATTCTTTCCTACATGAACAATCATTTAATGCCGTCAGTAGTGTTATTTTGAAAGCAGACCTCATCATATGTCTGTCAAAACTCATACCAAAACATACGAGACTGCAGTATGTGTTGTACTCGTATGTCTGTGGTATAGGTCACCTCTGTGGAAGAGAAAACTGACGGACAAGCGGTTCTTGGGGGTTTTTAAACATTTTCAGGGATAATTTATGAAGGCAGGCTTCATGAGCACAGGCCAGGGGTGCATTGTAAACAAGGTGGAAGAAGGGATATGTAGGAGATGGATGGCAGGCTGGATTATAAACATTTTCCTGGTTTCCACTTTACATTCCTCACCCTGCTTACATTACAGGTTTTACATTCGTTTCTGTCATCTTATGTTTGTGCTTTCACATTGTAAGCCAGTGTCCTATCAAACGCATGTATGGATGACTTGTTCTCTGTACTCCAGTCTACATGAATGGATTATTTTATTTTAACGTCACACAATTGAAATGGCATATTACCACAAGACACACAACATATAGGCTAGTTGATTCTCATGAAAAAAGAAAGGTTTTAAAGTAAAACATGTTTTACAGGAAAAAGCGGTATTTCATGCATTGTCCAAAAAGTCTGACAGTGCGATCTTTTTTTGATACGTTTTTTTTTTTTTTTAACCTCCATTCATTTTATTATTTACACCTTTTCCTGTTGTTACATGTCAGAATTTCTTGGGTGAAAAAGTTATTTTATTGAATAACCAATTTCTAACATTGCAATATAAATTGAAGCACAAAAACAAAGTGTATTTCATTTTCTGTCTCATTTAATTCTCATCACCGACAACATTTTCTCATCAGTGCCAACATAATGACCAGTTTACAGATGTAGTAAGTAAGATACCACACCTTAATTGGACACAAATATCTTTTTGGGCAAATTAAATTTCATATAATTTTCACAGACCATTTTTTTTCTTTAAACAAATAGAAAAAGAAAAAGTATTTAATAAGACAACATTAACATTTTCTCTCAGAACGAATGATACCAGACTAATGCTATACCTACGCACACACTGATACTACAGATTTTGTCTATAAATGATCTGTTTAAATAAAAATCTCTTAAATTGAAAAAAAAAAGAATGCTAAAAAAAAGTCCCTTAGGTTGAGCCTGCCCTTGTTCATGTGTGTTATGTGTATGTCATGTCCTTGTGTTAATACATGTCTCTTTCTGTTTGCATCCGAAAGTCCACAAACAATAACTGCTGCTCGCTTGTTCGCCAACAAAGTACATGATGATAGCCTTGTAAACACAATGTGTCGACCTTAAATTCTCTGTGATGCTCATGCTGTTCACACATGCCTTTGACACCATCTGTGTGTGAAGTTCAGAGACCTCTTTGGCTCTGTTTGAGGAGTGGAGCAGTTGGTGGTCTTGTGACTTGCAGACATGGTGTGTGTCGCTGCCAGTGTCTGCCCATTCCCAGCCATCTGAGGGGCCTCGCTGACCCTGCAACGCCCACCACACTGCTGAGAAAACAGTGCACACCGGCTGTGTAACGCCGCCTCACACTGAGGAGTGGGATGACTGAGAGGATGTGGTTTGCAGTCCCAAAATGAACTCCTATCACCACGGTAAAATATGCAGGTTTACTGTACAATAACAAAGCTGATCTCTTCATATTGCAGCTTACATGACAAGCAATATGGAATTACAATCAAAAAATAGCATTATACTGTTGCTAAACGTTACTAATTTTGCACATGGAAGAAGCTGCATAAAATATTGTTGCCTCATGAGGTCGCCATACACTAAGGCGTATTCTGATCTTCACTTGCCAGGCCAGGGGAGTCCACCAGTCTGGAAAGCCTTGCACTATATTTTATTACAGTTATAGAGTAGCATTAGCATCATCTGAAGCTTTTGCTTGATTATAAGTTCATTAAATACTGTTTTCTTTGGCTGTATGTTGACAACATTTTAGTCTTTCCATAGAAATAACATTTGAATCAAGCTATAGGCTGATATGTCTTATGAATGAATTTAAATATGAATCCTATTGTCAAGAAGTCTATAGTACAGCCAGATTCAGCGATATACAGAAAGCTTCTGAGTGACATCCTGCTTTTAACAACCGCTAATTCAGGCCTTAATCAATTACACAAAATTTACATAAAAGCTTTGACTCGTTGTTTCGACCCATCCTCCTCTAATGTCCATCAGCAAAGAGGAAGTTACACAGTATAACTGCTATGATTGTTAACAGTGGGACAACTGGGCATTTTAAATGCAGGCATCAATTAGCTAAAATAGGGAGTGTGTGAGTTAGGCCGTGATGGAAAAAGTTTTCAGATTGTTCAAAATTTATATTTAGGCTAAGTAAAAGTATAGAGGCATTGGCAGTAAGATATATTAAGACTAAATTTGCTCCTCAAGAAGAACAATCCCTTTCATAGGAACATTCATGCGAAGCAGCATTTTTTGTGGTGGCCAGTCCAGGTAGTGCTATGTTACTTTTTATACCCTTGGAGAGTTCAATGTAACAATGCATCATATTTTATATGTGGCTTTATGTTTTGCATGTAACATCTTAATCTGCAAAGTGTCAGATAGCAACAGACATATGATCAATACAGTGGAGTATAACCTAGTTGATCACATGAATGATATGAAATAGAGGTATAATTAAGAATAATTTTTTTCAGTTAATCATTTTTTCATATAAAATGACAGAAAAGAATAGATTATTATTATTTCTAACATAAGTGACTTTAACAATTATGTTGCTGTAATGTTGATGTTATAGTAGACAGAGGACTTGTGTCATGGTGGCCTGGGACAATTCTATGTTTTGTAGGCTGATTCCAGCATTTTTAGACTGAATATATCAAAATTCGACAAGATATGTTTGAGCCAACAAAATGAATAAATAAAGCATACAGTAATTCTCCACTAGAAGTGTATTCCTGGGAGTGTGGAGATGGCTTTGAACAGCATTTAGACCTTTATTTTAGGAAATAAAACAGTAATGCTTTAGGTGTGACAAAATAACCAGCACAGGATCCAAATACTAGCTCTACATCTAATGGTCTATTTAATCTTTTATCAGCATCTCACGCTTTTATTTTGCTGGTCTATAATTTCTAAGAAAGTTTCCTGGAAATAACTATGTAATCAGGTATTTATTTCAGGGAAAATAGAGACATTTATTGTTTGGTTAGTTATCATGTTGAATTTATAAGCAGTTGTTGTCTTCCAGAGGAATTTTCCTGGAAAAAACAGCTTCATTTAAATAAAACTGACAAAAAGTAAGGGTTGGGGTAAGCATTTGACAGCTAATTAAATGAGCAAAATATGAAAAATCAATGTGCTTACAGCTTTGTTAGAGACTTCCTTTGAGGGGGGATTTTGACATCAAACCTCACTATTTCAAAAACCTTGGTTACACCCCTCCACCCCCTTAATTTGCAAGCATGCAGCTTAGTTGTCTTAATACATGTATCCTGCATCTCTAGCATCTTATCATGTCCATGAGGCATGCACAGAGAAATGTGGTAGAATAGGAGGAAGAGGAGGAGGATGGAGGGGTAGTTTGTCTTGGTTCCCTGCCCTGTGTAATGACCTCATGCAGGGAGGAGGGGGAGGGAGAGGAGGAGGGGGAGGAGCCCAGAGTCCCGTAGATTACCTTGGTGGATCAAGTGGGTGCTGAGTTCGTGTGGAGATACGCTAGAGGACTGGGAAAACTTTTGTTTTTCGTACTTTAATATCCATGACATTTATCAGGTAAGACTTTTAAAAGATTCATAAGACTCTGTTCACAACGTGAGCTCGGCGAAGTCGGTTTAACAGTTCAGAAAAGTAAAGATAAGTGGAGAGAGTTTTGCTGGCAGTTTGTTTGTTGGAGGAATGTCGGGACATGCCCATTCAGCAGCCGTCAAAACCAACAGGACTGTCAGCGGTGTTTTACTTTTATTTTCAAGTTATTGGCTGTTATTTAGCCTCGCCTGTGCTCGACTTAGCCTGCTGTGTGTGTGGACACTTAAACTTTCATCTTACTGCTACTCAGGCTCGATAGCTTCAAGCTTAAGCTCGGTTGCTACGAGGTTAGCAAGGTTAAACCAAACTTCTGCCACAGGTAATAATTGTTTGGTGTGAACCGGAGCTAACGGGACACACCTGCTAATCAGAGAAATCGACTGCCTGTGATTCACTTTTAATTTGTATGCACCTTAAACTTGGCTTCAGTTCAGAGTCACTATGGTGGATCATTGAAGAGTTTCGCGCTGAAACGATTAGTCGATCGTATAGTCGATTGACAGAAAACTAACTGGCAACATTTTTCACAGTTAGTCTGGAAAGCAGCAAATAAGTATAGTCATAGGATTCGTATTAGTGGAGTTAAATTTACTACATGACATCAACAATCATTTCCTCTGAAATGGACTGCACCTGCATGATTATTGTCTAATTATTTTATCTATTTCCATTGTTTAATCTATAAAACGTCAGAAACTAGAAAAGCCTGTCACAATTTCCAGTCCAGTCCAAGTTAGCGTCTTAAAATGTCTTGTTTTGTCTAAACAACACCCAAAACCCAAAGATATTTCAATTTGGTTACAATAATAATCAATACATTTTGATAATTGATTAACATTCTCTTGTGTTAGATTAATAAATGTGGGGATTTGCTAATGTTCTCTGTTATATCTTTGTGTTTTGGACAACAAAACAAGCAGTTTGAAGATGTCACCCTTGGATCTGGGCATTTTTTGCTATTTTCTTTCTTATGTTTTAAATGAATGATCATTTAATTGAAAAAAAGGTCTATATTGATAGCCTAATAATAAATTTGTCTGTTTACAACCTGCAGAATATCCTAACCTACCTAAAGATGAACAAACTTTTTCAAATAACTTTTAAAGGTGTATGATACTTATTGTGAAGAACCATCCAGCTCACTAGGATGCAGATGCAGCTCATTACTTTTCTTATAGCTGCGTGGTCTTGTTTGATGCTAATGTTAGTCTGTATTTTGTGATTGGATGCGGTGGTTTTGAAAGCAAAACCCAGCCCAGATATACTAGTAGGCTTAAGGCAAAAGGACTGTAATCTTGTCCGCCCACATAGATTGAGTCATTGAAGTCTGACCACTGACTGTATAAGACTTTTGCTTTTTTAAGCATATTTTCAGCAGATGAATCTCCTTGTAACTCAGCCAGGTGCTTTGAAAATCCAAGCTCTGTTTTCCCCTTCTGTGATATTGCTTGTAAATGCCAAAATGCACCTTTGATCATTGGTAGCTCATGAAGTCATTGATTGAGTGTTGTTAAGTCCTCATAACCTCACAAGCTCTTGATGTTCCATCTTGAAAGAACCTGCCACAAGATTTGCCATTTCCTATATCTTATGTGTCTCAATCTAGCTTCAGTGGCAATTCCACTATATACAGTGTTGATTTTCCATTTTGCACTCAACAGGTGTAACAGGCTTAGCTGCTGACAATCATGCTGACTCCCTGTTAACCTGGAGATACTCAGTATTAACTTTCCAACATAATTTCAGGCAATTTTACGCAGATTATGGAACCATTACTGTGGATTTGCATGCTTCCATGCCAAGGCTAGAGCTACCCCCCGATTGTCCACCAACTGCAGTGTTATGAGATGTTTGTACTACAGGCCACTCGTCTTATTGAAAGTGCCACAAGGGTCTGCCTCCCAGTCTCTACAGAGCCTGGTTCCCATGGTCCCCAGCCAGTTGGCCAGTAACAGATGCTGGCATCAGAGTTGCATTGTTATAGCTGAGGAGGGAAAGTTATTGGAGCCAGTGACCTGACAGACAGCACATACTGAGTTGTTGTTGATGATGATGGTCATTATTTTGTACTTTTGAAAGGGGCTACTCACTGTAGAAGCACATGGTTCCAATAGGAAAGCCAGATATTCAGAGATTCGTTGGGTTCAGGACCCTCACTGTCAGCATACCACTTAACCACAGTTGTTTTTGAATGAATCCTGAATGTAATGGTTTAGAGACTCAGTCGAGATGGGATTCGGGGACACTAGATACCACAAACCAAACCTTACCACAAATATAAGCAGAAACATGATGGCCTAAATCACTCAATCTAACTTCATTAGTACGTTTCAAATTAATTCAGTGTGAAAGTTGTCATTCAAAATCTTGTGTGAATCTTGTTCTATTTTGAAGTTAACTCTTAACTCCTAAGCCATTATGTATTAGAAGTGTGATTAAAAAAAAAATGTTTTATATCATATACCAAAGATACCTTTGTATGTTACAATCCCAGAGGTGGTTTTAGGATGTGTTGTGAAATACTGGTGCAATAACACTAGCAGAAGCAGTTACCCCTTGAGCTCCTGGAACTTGAACAAAGGCATGGTTGTTTTGTGTTTCATGCCATGCCAGGAGAGACACACTCTCCTTCAATAAAGCACCTGAAGTGGTCATAAAAGCTTAACATGGCTACCATAGCAAAATGAAAGTATAGTGATATTATTATTCCTCTAAGAGAAGATGCATGTCATGGACATCACATGTGAATCTTTAAGTTCTTATATGGCTCGATTATTACTATCAGTTCTCATTAGTTCTCAGTGGTGGGCAAAGGATCATACACATTATCTGGTGTCAAGCCAATTGTCAAAGTTGGGCTGTGTAATTGAATTTGCTCAAGTTTCCTGAAATTGTTAATCACAATTTATATATCAACATGCTTGCTTTACCATTTAATTGCCCCATTTTCCCTCAGCACATTGAAATGTTACAAAATGATATCCATACATATTGAGTTGTGCCTGTATTTCAGTGATAGTGCTAGCTAGGGTCCTAGTATGAGGCATTCCTCTGACTTTCTTTCCAATAATTAGTTTATCACAACAAAGGTACAGTCTGTAGTATGAGTTGAAAGTCCAGGTGAACAAGCATGTATATGTTTCCAAGGTCTGTGCACGTGCATATGTGCACGAATGCTTGCATGTGTGCATCAGAAGCACGTGTGTGTTTGGAAGTGCTTCTTAGTAACAGCTGTTACTGATTTACATTTTTGTCAAGCCTTTTTGAAAGCAGACAGACAAAGATTCCGAGGTGCAGAGCGGTTTAGACATACCACAGTGTGCAAGTGTTTGGCAAGTACCTTCACAATATGACTAAATATTGATTTAGTTGAAATTGGTTAGATGATAAAATTACATTTTCAAAATTTAAATTGCCATCATGACTCTAATACATATTTTTCATTCAGATTTAATAAAATGACAATTGAACACCACAAATAGGTGGGGAATACTCAAGGGCCCAGTCCAAATACCATCCCTAAGCTATTGACCCTCACAGATTTTAATTGACGTTGGGTGCGGGAGGACGTAAGGAGTCCAGACGTTGTGTGAGGAATGGGACAGCACTTTGTGAAATTTTTTGTAGTCAGTAAACTGTAAAAAGTGTTAAAATAAGTGGAATATTTGTGCTATCAGTATCTATGTTTTGTGGAATTTTTCTATTTTAATTTTCCTTTAAAAATTACACCATCATTTTCATCATCATTTCATGTCACAACACTTATGCATTGTGGGATCTTCCCTTGAACAAAGCCCTCAAGCACTTTACGATTTCACAGTGGGACGGCCCTGAGCCCTCGCAGACTTTTGCGGGAATGCTTGTCGAAGTCAGTGAGTCTTTACAGGCAGACAGTGGAAGTGGTTGTGGGACTCTTGTGCAAAGCTTGATGTATTCCTGTCATAACAATGAATCATTGGCATAAATCTTTTTTGGATGATAGCTTGTCTCTGAGTCAGACATGTCAACTTTTATGTCTCTGCCATACCTGAGTCTGTATCACAGTGCACATAAAAATAGATTGTCTCGTACTTGTGTGCAGTATGTACATTTTTGTCCAAGGCTAGTTGTCCCCTCTGTTTAGTTGTGGCATATAAATGAATAAGTCCCTATTCCTCTCTTGTCTTTCACCAGAGATCACTCATAGGTAAACCATGGTCCCATTCCAGACCCAGACGCTGTCCTATCTGGACCTGCAGCTATAACTTATAAATCATTGAGAATTCTAACATTTTGATGGGGTTTCTGTTTTAACTGGCGCACCTTTTCTAGCCTTTACAACTTGGTCATGTGATGCTACTCCAGTCGCTGCGACTAGATTGCGTGAGTGAGACACACACACACAGGGGAGAGATGAGACGATAGAGAAATAAGTGGGGAAAGTGGGATATAAGAGGGAAAGAAAGTAAAGGAGTTCTTAAAGTTGTTGGAGGATGTGAATTGAACTTAATGAAAAAGAAGAAAACGGGAAATACAAGGTACACTTTTTAGGCCTATTTCATTCTTGTAAAACAAAGCACTTTATTCCAAGATGCACAGTTTCTAATCTTATTACAGCTATATTTTCCTTTGAATGAGAAAATAACATGAAATTATTATTAAAGAAGTTATTTATAATTCATTACCCTCTAAACCGATATGCCAGACCTTTTGCTTGAGGAAATTTTGCCTAACTGGACCCCTCTGAATTTTAATCGAATACCCCTCTTATACACTAAATGAAATCGTTATTAGTTCACTCAATATAGCTAAAGAGAGTCTGGCTAAGAATAAACCTGCACTCTGAAATTGTCAAGTGGTGGTGACATGTTATCTGCAAAGTGGTTTTTGATCTGAAGCCCTGTTGAATTCGTAGTGGCTTAAATCCTGGCTTACTGGGCATGCTGTTCTGCCCCTGGATTTAAGTCTGCCACATTGCTGTAACTCTAAAATGCTGTCTGTTGCCTTGGTAAGATGATTCATTTATTTGACCCTCTGACCGACAAATCTTAATATGAGAGAATATCTCTAAGTGTTTGCAGGAACTTCCTGTAGACTTTAAACACTACTTGTTAATGTTTTACCCTTAATCAAATACGAGGCTTCCTGGGAGGCTAATGTCGAATTAAGTGGTAGCAACAATGATGCAGGTTTATTTACTTTTACTCCAGATGTTCATTAACACTTGATCGCTATGGTGAATCAGTACTAGTGTTATAAAGTTTAATCAGCAGTGATAATGGGAGTTAATGAGTATAACTCTGATGAGGTGATTGTTGTAACTCAGTATGCGGTTAAATCTGCGGCTGGTTGATGATTTCAGCAGAGAGGTGGTAGCTGGTGTCGTGTGAGGAGTGTGTAATTACAGTGGAAAGAGTTTGAAGTAATTTGACAGAAAAGGAAAAGCTCAAAGTGGAGAAACTGGTTTGTGAAATCCTGCTTCACGTGTTAACTCATCCATAAATCAACATTACACACTGATCTGTCTAGCTAAATCAATGTAGGTTATATGTAAGCCTATGGCTAGCCTAGTTCTGAGTTTAATTTGTATGAAGCAGGGAGTGCGATATTTATTTGGAGAGGGTGTGCAATGTCTTGTCTTATTCCAACATTTTAGTTTCAGATTCAGTCAGTTTCCAGAGCCTGCGGTAACTGTAAATTCACAGCAATGATTGCTCTCTAAAACATGCCTTGACACTTCTAGGGCAACACAGCTGGGATAAAAAGACACAGGTCTAACCGATACATGTAGGCCTGTGTCTGGATTTAATCAGTCATATTAGAGACGAGGCCACATATTGGGACAAGTGTCCACAGAGGGCGAATCAGTCTTTCCAAAATGACAGTATCTTTCCCAGGGCAGTCTAATGAGTAGATCAGACTTGTTATCCTTTTTAATTTCATGCTGAGCCATGTGGCTAGTCCTCCTCAGTAAAAAAAAAAAAAAAAAAAAAAAAAAAATAGCTGGCTTTGCCCCAAGCTAGAACTTTGAATCAGCCTCTGTCTGTGATGGGACAGTATAATTCCCACTAGGTAAGGGTAAATAATCACAAAGGTCAAATCAGGTCATACAGTCTGTAACCATTAAGGTTAAAATGAATACTCCCCTGATTTTTTTATTAAGTATTGACGAGCTCGCTACATGATCATACTTATGACTAACACCAAATTTCATGCCAAAACAACTGGTGATGTTGCATTAGAGTTATGATGCTCTCATTTTACCCAGAACTCAACACTAGCGATGACTATGTCCTCTTATATAAACTTACATAAAGCTCTTGTAGAAGGGTCCATTAAACTTACCACTTTTCTTGATGTGTAATGGCCATTTTCAATTAAAAAAACCGTTTCATTGCTGACAAATGCTGCTAATTGGCTTTCAAGAATTTCCTAAAGGAATGGAACAATGGTGTTGCATACGCCACTGACAGCCTTCATTTTTTTCCACAGTGTTAAATGCATACTCTTGTGTAGTTTGGGCTGCCAACATACAAAATACACCTAGAGGTGCTGGAGAGATGCTTTTGTAATTCTCAGTAAAATTCAATGTTGCTACCTCAGTTTTTTAAGATTAAATATTCTTTTGCACAATGTAGACCATTTTGTCTACCTCATGTGTAAATCAAAAATACGTTAAAGTGTTTCTGTTGAAATCATTTTTTATTGTGCAACAAAACTCACAGGTGGCAGATTACTGGCCTGAAAAATTGTTTGATCTGCCCGTCACATGATACAAGTTGGCTGTAGTATTATATTAACAAGTTAAACATTGTCTTTGCTCTTGAAGGCCAGCCATCTGTGTTCCAAGACATTTCCCTATTTGCTGATAATAAGATGAAGGCATGCTTCTCATAGGCTTGAAGGTGGAGGGCCGTGCAGGAAGCACTTGAGTCAAAGCGGTAGACTTGTTGCATAAAAATGTCTGTTCTTTTGTTATTTCCCTTCCACTCATGTTAGTGTGAATAACAACCTTTGCTTACAATAGCTGACACTGAGACTATGTTGTCCTCCATACCTACTCCCTACACTTCCTCCTTCAAGGGTTTGTTAGCTAACTTCCCATTGTTTATGGAGCACTTGAACTCACCATCCAGACTGGGCCTATTTCCTGCACTCAATGACTGGACAACAAAAGAACAGATAATTATTGAGTTCACAGGAATATTTTAAAATATCTGGTCACTTTTAGGCTGTGTGCAATAAACAAGCTTGAAGGTCAGCCCATAGTGAGAATTTCCGTGTTCCTATGACAACAGCATGGAAATCTGAGAGTGATCATTCATGTAGAATCAGTTGATGAGGAGAGCTGGCAGGGTGTTTTCAGAAAGAAAGAGACAAACGCATCAGGTGGAAAATAGCTGTCTGCAGCCGCTCCTGGAAGAGTGGGGAAGTTGATCTGAGCTTAAGGGTGCTCTCTCTCTATTGTCTGCCACCAAACAGAGGACAAAGCAGGTTCTAACTCACCACCCGCCAGTGTATGTGAAATGCTTCCCTGCCAGAGGCAATTGGGACAAACAATCCTATTTCCGTTCTATATATAGCTGTCTTCTCAGTTGACTGTGGTATTGCATGTTGGCCCCATTAACCACATGTCACGTCAGCATTGTGCAGGTGAGGATCCTTTCTACTTCACAACCTGTAAGGATTTGGACTCTATCAGTTCAATGGTGACCTGGAAAACGTACATGTTGATACCCCGAGGCACCCTTTAGCCACTCTGGGTTCCAATTTCTCTGCTCTGAAAGGACACCATCTCTACATTGTACCATCGACTGGAGTCCTTTTTATTATTACCTAGAGCTGTTCCAAGGTAATAGACAGCCCACATGTGAAGGTCGTAGAGCTGACACATGCCTGACTGAACATGCCAGCGGTGGAGAGGTATTCTTAATGCCACATATTATTTCCCAAATACCATGATTGTCGTTGCTTTGTATCCCTTCAACTGCTTTGGGTGTTTTGAAGCCTGCTGAAGACTTTTAATGAAGAGGATGTTAGTATACTCACATAAAAGAAGAGGCAATACCTTGGGCTTAATTCTCTGCTGTTTCTGAGGGTAAATGTGAATATTCAGAGTCTATTTTGTCTCCTCATCCAATGTGAGTCCACAAAGACCTGTGAGCCACCGTGGGACTTTCACTTCTCTCTTGTTATAATGAAAGGCCCCTTCTAAGGGGCCATAGTTTGAGGCTAATATCCAAACAAAGCTTAAATGCGCTGGGAAGGACCTGACTTTGAAGGCCTGAGGAATCTTGATGCTCGTCTTGCTGCATACCATTCAGTCCGTGACTCCTCACTGAGGAGACTTTCTCACAAAAGTCACAGTTATATCTCACCTGCAGCTTAGGCTTAGCTGTATTTGATGATGACTGTGGTGCCTTTGCTATTGTAGGATCCAGACTTTGATTTCATTAACTTTTTTTCAGCATCCCTCACATCTACTTCCAATAAAAACAGCCTAAGGCTTAGGCAACATCAACACATACTGACTTCATGCCTTGTTTCAAATGAATACACAAGACTTGATGAATACTCAGAGTGAAATGGCTTGACTCTGCAGGGCATGAATACTTTATCTTACAGTGTTATATTGAGCATTTCCTAGTGTATAAGTAGATGTAACTGATATTCATTGTCATGTAAGTTGTCATTTCATAGTATAGCTGGAATTGATGCTTCTAATGGAGTTTCAGAGATTTTCCATATACACAGAGCTGGTGTTACTCTGTCTGTTTATAAAGACTGAAACATGTGGCCTAGCTGGAGTAGGTGGACTAGGATTTTATGGTTAACTTGTGCAAAGAGCAATTAGCATATTACTAATGGTTCCTCCTCGTACTTGTGTCACTTCTGAAGAAAATGTTGCATCTCTATCTGAAATCAGAGTAAGTACCATTATAACATCAGCTTCATCTGTCACCATCTTTGGCTATTGCAGTCAAGTGTTATAGTTGTCTGTTCAATTGGCAAGAATGTGTTGTATGGAGGAATATCACACTATTATAGTATGTAGCACTGCTTCTACATTGTGGTGCCCAGACACCGAAAGACTCTTGGTTTGTTTACAGTATATGTTATGATCACTGTGTCATGGTAAAATCAGTATTAACACAGTGATAAGAATTGTTTGACATTCATTCAAGTAATGTTCAGGGCTTAATTCTCCACCTGGGGATAAAAATGGCAGAACAGAAGCACACCTCAAGATGAGACCTGTAGATGATGTCTCATTCTCAGAGTGGGGACTGACTTTGTGTGTGTGTGTGTGTGTGTGTGTGTGTGTGTGTGTCTGATGGCTGTGACGGGGGAGGGTGGATGGAAGGAATTTGTCATGTTGGCTTTTGGAGTTTCAAGAGGGCGTTTTTCATTTCCTCTGGGTTAACCTGGGTGATGTTTATTGTTACTGTGGAGATGAGCAGTCAGCTCCCACATAGCAGTCAGCAGTCCAACTGACTAGGCTAATGCACTGTGCTGTATCATACTATACTGACATAGACAGATCTGTTTCTTAGTACATCACACCTGTTTACCCTGCTGTCATGCTCTTTGTTATCATTAGCAGAGGCACCCAGGGACCACGTCCTTAAACATTACACAAAATCCAGAAAAAATGATCTGCTGACTTCTAGCACTGTCATCAGGTCAACATTTTATATTGCCCATCACTTAAACAAATACTTGTGAAGTGAATTACATACCTCTTAGCCTCAGTTCTACTGCATTTACTGCTTTGTTTGCATGCTAACATGCTAAACTCGCATGGTGACATGGTAAACATTATACCTGCTTAGCATCAGCATTTCAGCATTGTTGAGCACTACGTGTTGTGACATTAGCATTTAGCTAAAAGCCTCACTGTGCCTAAGTACAGCATCACAGAGCTGCTAGCATGGCTATTGACTATTAACCTTGTTCAAACGTAACAGTAATGCATCCCGCAATCGTTACAGTTTCAGTACTATCATTTGCTTGGTTGTTGTCCACAATTTTTTAGTTTACGTTAATAACATTATACATGTTTATGTTAATTTAGCATCAGCTATCTAATAGTGTTATCAGAAAGCAACACTGCTGGTAACAGTACTAGATTTTGTTGCTGTATTTGTTTTGGTATAATTATGTTTGCCTTTTAATTTGAGGAAGTTGAAGTCATATCTCACATAACTGTGACTTGCGAGCATCACTTAACAACCACAGGAGAGTTATAGTGGTATACTGTGATTTGTCTGAAGTAGTCTGAGAACATGCTAAATTTGATTTAGTCGGGAATATAGGCTTATACTGGTCTAAGAGTTTCTGCTTTTCATAATTGTCATGAAGTGGGTATGGCATCAGAAGCTGTATGTGCTCTGCATTTTATCTGCTTGATATTTGTTCATGTTTGATTATGTGGGTGTAATTATGTTGTGACAATATACTGTAACATATTAAACTGGATATTGTGACAGAGGTCTTTATCTATCGTGCACATTATTTGGAGATACTGTATATTATAGTGAAAGTAGTGTTCAATGCTGAAGTAAGCAGTTGTTAACTAGTTGGAGAAAGGTTGGAGAATATGAAGGGCTTGCTTTGTGTGTGTGTGTGTGTGTGTGTGTGTGTGTGTGTGTGTTTCCCTGGGTATTTCAGAATGAAACCCAAATCCAGGTGTTACCTTGAAACTACACTGATCATTTTGATTCATATTTTGCCTTGGTGGAATAAAACTCCATGAAAAGTTCATTTTTTGACCAGTCAAGGCTGAGCTGAGATGCAGAGGCTCATCAGGGATTTGCCCCCCCCCCGATAACTGATTCGGTGGAAGCTCTGCTTCAGTGTTTCATTTGAAACCATCACGGATGAAAAAGGGCAGATCAATAGCCTCTCTCTCTCTCAGCAGCAGTAAGAGGAGCTAGATATTTAAAGCCTGCTCTCTGGGGTTAAGGACTCAGTGCAAGGACTGTGTGTTTTATTTGCAGAAGGCATACCCTTATTTGGTTGAAACCATTCTTTTCTCCTCATTGGAAAGATTACTCTGCTGCTATTAATACAGTGGGGTACACTAAAGCAGTCCACTATTGTGTTGAAGGGGATAGAAACCAAAAATCCCACAGAATTAACTGTTGTAGCTGCTGCTGTGTTTAGGTAAGTGTGTTTGACCGTTGTCCAGCTACATGAGGCAATAAATAATTCCAAAGCAAACAAGCACATCCAGGCTAAACTTTGAGTTCATGTTATACCGTTTCACTCTAAGGATTCAAAGTGCACAGTAGATTGGGAACAACCATGGAAAACAATTGCAAACACCCAAGTTCAGCCGCATAGCATCAATTATTTGTGGAATTTAGGGCATTCGTCAGAGTGTTTTCCTGCATAGCAAGATAGCAGAACGTGTCCTTTTCTGTTTAAATATTAGAGCATTCTTTCCATGTGCCCCTCCACTGATGACCTGCAGGATTGGGAGTGCTGTGGGAAAACTTCCAGGCGGGTGCCAGCTAAGCAGTATGAAATGCGGATATACTCTGTGTTGCCATTGTGCTGTTTAGTTTTTGAGGACACATCTTGTATTGTTTGGTTAGTTTTGGGTTAAAAGACTTGTCCTTATTAAAGTCTTTTTTGCAAGTGTTTGACTGGTTTTGTTATTTGCAGGTGAAATGAGGAAATGGCCTCTTTTCTGTCCCACGAATGGAAATAGACCGTTTGTGTTGCTAGAAAATTTCGATGGCTTACTTTCTATGACAGTAGATACACTTCTGTTGTCTTGTCATGGCTGCGAGTGGCTGATTTTTTTTTTTTTTTTTTTTCCCCTCCAGGGGCTCTAAAGAGAAGATTCCAGGAATCTTGCCATGTTCAAGGCAGTGCTGAAGAAGAACAGAGATGGAGGCAAGGGGAGCAAGAAGGATTCAGGTATGTGGAATATCAAAGAGGCAAAATGGCAAGCATGGATCAAGAAAACAAGTTTCCCCATACCCCAAGGGTTAGACACAAACTCTATTTCATAGACAGATGTACAAACACTTCTCTTCATGATCATCTTATTTTCTTTGGTAGCAGCCAGGTTTATACATTCATTCCTGGCTTTGGAAACTGACGGTGTATTTCATAGACATTCCTCTTGTTAAGATTCAGAATGTGAACGTTGAAATGAGTTGCAGTTGGAAGTGAAAGTTGAGATGAAAGCAGAAAAGCAATTCTAACTCCTTAGATGACGGTATGTTTGCCAGCTATCCACTAAGCCGTCATATATATATATATATATATATATATATATATATATATATATATATATATATGGCCAACAATTTAGCCCTACCACCTCTGTCTGTGACTGGCTGTGTGATTTTAAGTGATTGACACATATTTAAATACTGTGTACTGTGTATTTAAATATGTGTACAGTATATGTGTTTAATATTTCCACAGTATGAGCTGGAAAAGATGTTTGCCCAAGGAGTAAAGTAAAATACTACAGGTCAAGTTACTTGTTTACACTGAACAAAACAAAAGTTAGTAAATGGTTGGGTAAAACTGAAAAAATAGGAATCATGCACACGTTGTCCTTCCAGTGCTTTGTTGATACATAACTGTAAGGACTATCACCATAATGCAAATTAACCTTCAATAAAGCATTTGGTGGAGTACACATGAAAATATTACTGGCCATTTTCTTAAACATGAAGCTTTCCATTGCAGTTGGGTATAACAGCAGGGCCCATAATGCAATGTTTTAAGTCACAGGCTCTTGCTGTAATGGTAAGGGTTTGTACAGTCTATGAAGGGATTGTGTAGAGAAAATTACAACTATAAAGGCTCACACACTGAATGCCACCAGGGATACACCCCAGCACCAGCCCACTGTGTCTTTCGGTCATTCAAAGTTCAGAGAACCATTGTTACGTCTATAACTCTCAGTTCAGAGCAAGATACCTTCCATCATTTCTATTTAATTTTGACTGTAGAGACAGCCTGGCCATTGTATCATAACAGATGTTTTCTTTTCCTTTTGGAAATCTTTATTTTCCAACATGACTAAACATGAGTCACTGTCAGCAAAACATTGTTGACTAGTCTCTTTTTCACACAGTGCCCGGCCCCCCAAAATGCTCTGTCTTGAAATAGCAGATTGACCATTTATGCTTAGACTGCATCTACCAGCCTAGACTTGCTTTACCGCCTCAGGACTGGTTTGAGGCAGGCAGTCTAGTTCAAACAGTCACTGTATACAGTAGATACATGTGTCATAGTTCTGCTCTCTCTGCTTTTGTCTGGTGTGATTGTTTCACTCAACAGTCAATGCAAAGATTAAAGGGGAAAGAGTCTGGCTTTGCTTTACACATCAGTCACTGCCACTGCTCTCCAGTACAGTACAGAGTGTAAATTTAGTATTGTGGGCTTGTTTTCTATCAAGTTGTTGCAACCTGTCTCGCATGCATGAATCACCCTGATAACACAGCTTCCCTGTTTCCAGACACACACACACACACACACACACACACACACACACACACACACACACACACACACACACCCTCACACATATACTCTTACATGCAGGAGGTTCTGTGCCTGTGAAGGCTGGGAGCAGCCTGGGAGAGTTTTATGGTAGGATACAGCTCCTTTATCCCAGCCTCACTCTCCCAGTTGGATCCCATCCATCAAGCCAAAGCAGCTCGCTCTCCTTTTCTCATGCTGGGACAATAAAATCTGGTCACTCCTCTCTGTTGTTCAGAGCTCTTAAGACAGATGAGAGGTCGCAGAGATACAACATCTCGCAGTGGTCACTTTGACCCACTGTTGGTCCTGCATGGTACAGATATCTCTACAGCATATTTTTTTTATTTTCAGGTGTTTTTGAAGTTCAGACTCAATGTAATGTGGGTAATTTCCTGTGAAATTGTTGAAAAAATTACATGTAAGTAGTCTGTAATAAATAAAAGTATTTCTTAAATTATCTTAATTATGGTTCTTGAAAGATCCTGGTAAAGTTTTGGCGAGCTAAAGAGCGTACCATTTCAGATTGTAAGTTGCATCCAAAATGTTGAAATGCATATTATACCACTCTGTGTTTACTTGTCTGTTGTCCTTGAAGAGGAGGATTTGTTTGGAAATTCAGGTTCTTCCTGGGACCTGAAATGATGTTAGTAACACAGAAGCCCTGATGGGGAAGGCTGTGTTTATCAAATTGGGCACGCTGGAGTATAGTTAATGGTCTCTGAGATGACATAGTACCATATTGCACATAAAATATTCACTGCATCTTCTGCACTGCTTGAATAAAGATTTTGTTTTGATCCCAAGTGTTTTGGAAAAGAAACCTCAGTTTAAATTGAATGTCTGGTGCAGTGGAGTTTTGTCTTCCATTTTATGATATTTTTATGTTAGTATTGTCTTTCTATATTCAAATTGGACACATTGTGTAAAAGATTAGTTTGGCTGTTACAGCATCAGAGATTTATGGTTGAGATGTCAGCATTGGGGCAGCAATTCTTGCTGTTTTATACTGGACTGTTGTCTTTAAAAGTTTGTTTGGTAAGCTTGGTCATTTTGTTCTTGGCAGATTTAGTTTTTTGCAGATCAGTGAAAATTATTTATTAATTATTGCATTCATACAGGGCCAGACTGTGCAGACTTTCCTTGCTTCTGAAGGACCAGAAGGACAAAGTCCTGTAAAATCTGCTCAGCAACATATAATGGAAATCAGAGGGAGGACCTTGATAATAGTATAATTGCAAGATCGCTCAGCATATGTTGCTCATGACATGGTGGCTGTGGACTGGAGGAAACTTTAAAGCAGTCAAGGAAACTTGGCCCCCATGCCAGATACCACCACAGTCATTAGCTCTCCTTTGGGATCTCCCCATTGCCAAGACCACAAAAACTCACAGTTTGCTAATTTAGTCTCTCCATCTTGTGCTCCTCCTAGATCCTTCCTCCTCCTCCTCCTCTTGGTCCTCCTTGCTTGCCTCTTCTTGACTCAATCTGTAAGGAATCTGTTTGGAATTGGCCATTTCAATCCCTTTTAAGTACTTTTTTTTTTTTTTATAGTGCCATGTCATTCTGGAAGTGGGATGCTAGTTTGCTGTGGCCTGTTGCCTTTGATGTGAGCATTTTCTGAGAAAGGTTACATTGCAAGTAGGCCTCACTGGAGTTAACAGATTTGAGACCCCAAGACACAAGATGATTATATTGTAAAAACTCAACCAGTGTTTTAATTGGTGTTCGCTTTCAGGATACAGGCTCCTCAGATTTTACTGCAACTTTCACCTATGACTTCCTATTAATTCACAGCAGTGTCTGGTTTGTAGTTCACTTCAAAACAAATTGCTTGGTGTAAGTTGGTAGAACAGTTTTCGGACGGTATCTTACTTTCAGGAAGGTTTGTGTGATTCTGTTCCATGCTGTTTTCCTCTTAATGGGAACATTCTTCAACAACAGTATTTTGAGTTAGCAGCAGTGAGCCTCCATTAATTGTTGGCAGAAGATACCCCGTGCATGGCTGTGATTCTCCTGTCAGTGCCCCCACAGTATTCAGCTTCAGAACATTTAACAAAGGTATTAATTTAAAGCCAACTTGCTTATTTTTTTCAGTATCACCCTGTAAATTGTTTTATGGGAAGTCCAACAGACAGAGACGGTTGTGACAGCCCACAGTGCTGATAATTAAGTCGAGTGTAATCAATTGGTTCTGTTTTCCAGCCTGTAGAAGAAATATTGATAATGTTAGATCCAATAATAAGAGTTAATATGGACTAAATTATATCACAGGCCAATTAATTAGTGCATATCAAGTTTTTTGCCATGTTATAATGTGTTGAAGTTTTTTCTTTTTTAAGCCATGGAAAATCCATTTGATGGTCATGTCAGGACAAGTCTGCAGTTTTCCACTAAGATTTAATGCTCTTCCTACCAAACTGGCCTTTTTCTTTCCTTTATTCCTCACAGAGGAGAGCTGCTGCATACTGTCACTGTGGTCCTGGGAGTATCTTCAATGAGTTCATGATGTGACCCAGAGTAGCAGCACTTTTGACTCAGCTTTAATTGCTGAGTGTGACTGTGTGGGTTAGGTAATACCTCTGAAGGCCCTCCAACTCTGCCTTCCCACTCAATGAGCTTGGCTGCTCGAGGCAGCTGCCAGACAGTTGTCTGTCTGTTGTGGGCGACGCAGTGTTAATCACACTAGCATGCATAGCCATGCGCTCTCTCTGGCCGATAACAGTTTCAGCTGTTTTTTTCTCCAACCCCCAACAACACACACTGCCACACACAAGCGATGCACACACAAACAGATATGCAACCACCACCAGTTGGCAAGACTTTTCTCAGTTTATCTGGCAGTACGGAGACAGAAGCCACTCACGCACCTGGCTGGACGGGAGACACCAGCCCTGTTGTTGACCTGCAATCATAGAAAAGGGAGGGGGGGCATCTCTACTGCCTTTAACTTGTAATTACCCAGCTGTGTGTCAACAGGGACAGTAATTGCCCTGCATGTCATGCTGACAGCAATGACATAAGATACAGTTTTCAGATTTGTCAAGAGTGAAAAAACAAGATTTAACCACTAAAATGTGAAGGAGCAAAGGATGAATCGGCTCTAATGCTGGCACTTTTTCATTTTCATGGATGCCTAATAGCATCTTTCGTGACAACTGCATCTGCACCAAAGTCGCACTTAAAGGGTGGCGTTTCTGTGTTCTTTTCAGATGCAGCTTGGCCTTCATTTGAAGAGTGAACATGTGGCCACATTGCTTTTATCATCACCATGGTCTCCCACAGCAGGCGGTAAAACAACAGAGGATAAGCAGACGTAGACAGGAATGTAATGAGTTATTGGTTTGCTCACTTGCAGAATTTTTTTAAGTCTCTAATGCCATTTTTAAGAGGCAATTTTTGATTAGGAGCAACCTCATTTAGATTTCAGGAAGATAAAGTGAAAGATAAATGGAATATTCATAATTCAGACGACCCATGTACAAACTGATGGTGTGCGTGCGTGCGTGCGTGCGTGCGTGCGTGCGTGCGTGCGTGCGTGCGTGCGTGCGTGCGTGTGTGTGTGTGAGTGAGAGAGAGTGAGGAAGTGAGCGAGAGAGAGACCATTAAGTACTGCACTCTGTTGCCTCAGCTGTGGTGGTGACTGGTACATGCTGTCTCTGCAGTTTCTGTGAGTTTCTTGGGTGTTTTGACATGAAACAGTGATTTGTTTCTAAGGGTCAGAGGCAACAGCAAATTGGTTACAAGGCAGGATTTTGTTGTGTTTGTAGGATTTCACATGGCTCTTGAAATTGGCAGTGCCACAGTGATGATAGGGTTAGTAGGTTTGCCCTTCATGCTGAATTTTCTACAGTTGAACTTAATAGCCCTGCAATAACTACTTCCTTTGTGAAGCTTATAACACTCCGTTTTAGAGTGAGATGTTGATAAAGCTAATAATGTATTCGAGGTGCTAGTATCTGCTGTTGTGCTATAGTTTGTTGTAGTCTAGGTAGGCTGAAGAAAGCAGTCTCTGATGTCTGCAATCTCTTTTCTTTTTTCTCTATTGTACAGTGTATTCCCTCTCTCTCTGTCTGTCCGTCTCTATCTCTCTCTGTCTCTCTCTCTCTTTCCCCTCTCTCTTTTTCTGTGGTGATACAGTTAAATACAAGAGCAGACATCGCAGAGATTCCTTTCCTGTTTTCTGTATTCTTTCTCTTTCAGCTGCCCTCAGGGGTTTAACATCAGGAATTTTTACTGTTATGGGAGGACTTCCCTCAATAAACAATAACCACAGGTGGTTGAACCATTGTTTGTCCAAACAAAAACAGCTTTTTTATTGGTTACTGGGCAAATATAAATTATAACCATAACATTTTCAGGAAAACTTTATTTCATGGGTTCTTTTTACAGTTAGTGCAGCTAACACACCATTTTGCAAGGAATAATTTATCTATTTCATCTGGTGCTTTTAGAAATGGAAAGGTTTTCCTCATCTGAGATTCAGTACTACATGGTTATGTTAGTGTGTGCTAACCACAGTGGCTTCAGGAAACAGTAATGGTCTTTCACCCGCCAAAGGATGTGGCTCATGTTACTGATAATGTATGACATAAAAACTTTGTTTCTAGTCTGAGGTGTCTATTTTTTTGGCTGGATAGGTGCAGTCTTCCAACCCCACTAAGGGAAAGCATGACACAGAGTTCAGGTTCACAGTGGACTCTTTCACTGACAAATACATGGTGGCCGACCCTCCTCATCTCAGACATTAACAAACATCGCTCATGACTGAGTCTGCCCACAGGTTCCAGTGTGTTGGATAACCCTGCCTGTGTTATCCTGGTTCTTCTCTGTGAATAGCTGGGTGGCAGTGTCCTCTTCAGCCATATCTACCGCAGCCATTTTGAGACATGCTTCCTCCTTGTCCTGTGGCTTGTTGGGGAACTTAACGAAAACTCCCTTGCAGAGTTCTTCCGTCGTGGGTGGAAGTTTAAACATTTCCTTTTATTAGGAAAACTTCTAATACGCCAAGAATAAGTGTGTGTTCCAGGTGATTTAGGAATGCATGGTGTAGATCTTGTGGCTGGATGAAACTTTTGGTGAGTTAGGGAAGCATTGAGTTCATGAAAGCTTTGATACTGAAGAAGACAGAAATTTGTTAATTGAAAAAGACAAACTGTTTTTTTCATAAGATTTGGTGTTGCAAAATCAAAACTTGTGAGTGCTGAACCAGGACAGACAAACAAGATGCACACAGTTAACCACAGGATGTCTAGACCACAGATTACATACAGTGTGTGACCTATACATGAGAGAAAGACAGACTCCACGTTATGCCACACACAGATAGAGAGAGAGACAGAGAGAGAGGCAAGCAACATCAAGATACATTATTAACATCCTTTGATTAACCATAATAAGTAGTGTTCAGACCAGAACCACTGAGTCCTTTATCATCAGCCCATGGTTTTCCTTTTGGAGCACACTTCGTACTGAGCAACCTCATACAGCTATGAAGCTAGGGTTTGTTCAAGTTTAAGTAAAGAGCTTTCAAGACTAAACATTCTGTGACAAATGTTTAAATTAGTTTCACTTAAAAACACCTATACACAGGGTTACATTGAGTTTACTGTCCTAAACTTTGATTAAAAGAAAACTGTGCTGACAATTGTGGAATAGCTTTTTGGCCCATGTTTGCTATTTTTGCTCCCAGTCATGTTTGTGTAGATTTTCATGTCCAGACAGTTGTGGTAGGGTTTAAAATGGTGGAGAAAAAAATGCACCTGATTTACAAAGGAGACCATTGAGTTCACAGACCTGCACGGCTATCAAAGCACTGTGCAGCCAGCAGGCAACGATTAGCAGGGCGTAGCTCAAACCACATCTTTCACTCACACACACACACACAGTCATGTACAAATACACAAACACACACACACACACACACACACACACACGCACACGCCCACAAACCTCAGGTGTATCAACATTAGACACTCCCTGTCTCTCCTTCTGAAAACTAAAATAAAGGCTATCGGGGAAAGCTGTTAACCTGGTCGCCCAGTGTCGCTGTTTTCTGTTTGACTTTTACAACAAATACTGGCCTCAGCTACATTTAACTTTCACATTACATGAGTAAAGACTTCTGAGAATTAAGTCTATGAAGCTCATAAATTTTTTCTGATCACACCGCTATGGCCATACACTCCTAAAAGTTGTTAATGCTGCCTAACCAAATAGCAATGATTTATATTGGTCTTATGGTAAGTTGTGTTTAACATTTGCACAACCCATAGTTATGTTCTAATAACCTTGAGTAAAACCCACCTTTTTTATCTGTAGCTCTCCTAGTTCCTTGGCCTGACAATGAAAAGCAAAAAATGATATAGCATCGTTAGAAAAAGGGCCTAAGGCAGCAACAATCTTTGTTGTAAAATTGAATAACAACTGCATTCACACCTTGAATGCAGGGCATAATGTGTACTTGACCTTACAAGTTTCACTTGAAGGCGAGATCACGTCACATAATGAGTTGATGAAATCAAGCCTGATAATCCGACTGAACTACCATTTCATTTCCCTTTTATTATTCAGCCTGACACTAAGTTCATTTTAGCCGTCTCTGTTTTGGTTGCTAGAAGCAATTAATATCTAATTTCATGTCAAATTAAGGAATATGCCTGGAGATGTTGTTTATGCTGTTTCTTTTCAGTATAGTTTCATAGATGCTATAAAGTGGCAGAGAAACAGGTTGAAAATTTTGAGGATCATGTATTAGTACTTTATTAAATGCTCATTAATTAGTTATTGGTTGATTTGGTTTTCAATTGCATATATTTTTCAGTTGAATTATAACTTGCGTCCCATGCATGCTCTGTGTTTTGGTGATATCCGACCAACAACACATGGAGGTTAGCTAAATGCAGTAGCTGATGGTCAAATCTGCCGCTTCCCTCCCTGTCCAGCGGCTTTTGGCTGGAGAAATGCTTCCGTGGTTCCCAGAGGCCCACTGTCTGCCGTAGCAGCCAGTGACCACTCTCCATTACCCTAATTTGGCTCTCACACACTCAGCAGCGATGGTGTTTGTGACCTTTGGAAGTGGTGTGCGCAGCAACGGACAAGAAGCCAAACAAATACATGAGGGCTCAGTAGAAGCAGGGGGTGATGTCATCTACACCACAGCAACGCACTAAGTCATAGTCCCGTTTAAACCCCCCCCCCCCCCCCCCCAATCCATGGGCAAATAGTTTCTTTTGCTAGTTCAAAGAAGAGGAAAAACAGTTTATCAGTTAACATGCCAGGGTGTTTTTAGATGGCCTTTGAAGGGGTGATAGTGGCTGTCATTGCAGTTAATTGGCTGGAGAGGTCAGCAGGCCACAGGTTTTTCTAATTACAGCGTGACCTGCCTGGGCAGACACATTCCTTCTGTCTGATTTTCCGTTTTGCTCTCATACCTCCAACATCCTTTGTCTGTGATTTAAATGACCTCCTAAAGTGTCCCTTTTTATGCAGATGACTATCCTGTCACCCATAGGACATACAAAGTAATAACTCTTCATTAGTGTACTTTGATATTTTTCCAACAGTTTTGAGGGTTGTGTTTTTCCTATCTATCGCCATCTGTCTATGCATACACCAACCCATGCTGTCACAGTGTCTGACTCTCAGAAAGGTCTGTGTGGGTGTCTGTGGAGACCTCTGTTCAGTCTTGGGCTTTGGGGCCCCTTTCTCTTTCCTCTATCCTACTTTGCTCTATGCTTCTCTGTTCTGCATTTCTGAACACAGAGACTCCTTATTTTTTTTTTGCAATTGTGCCTGTAGATGAATGTCTTGCCATCCTTAGCTCAGGAGGGTTTGAGACAGGCTGAACTAATGACCTCGGCTCCTTTGTACCCAGCCTCAAAGGAAAAGGGAATGGTGCTTATTGCAAAGAGGAACAGTTTGCGGAGAGTGCTTCCTCTTCATATTTATATCTCTCTTATTTTAATGGTGTTATTTCATGACCATTCTTCATTTTAAACTTTGTTGGTGAAGTTTAGCGAAGCCTTACAAAAGTAGTTGAGCAGCATAGAAAGTGAGGTGAAGAGCATTCTGTAAGAGTTGTGGAGGATGTCTCTTCAGTGTCGGATGGGGTAATTTACCTTTAACTCTATTGTTGATCTTTAAAATAATACATCAACATATCATGTACCAGTGGTTGGAATAAGGTTCCTATCAAAACAATCTGTGCATCAAATGATGGTTTATGCTAAATTCACAAAGATTTCCAAAGATAGTACAAAGCTGCAAGCTCTGCCTTGGTCCTTGTTTACTTTTGGGATTAGGCTCTTTGGAAGGATTGGACGGACAGCCTTTGTGCCATACCTCGTCCATTTAACATTATTGAACAAGCTGTTGTCCAGGGGTTAGTGGTGTTCTCATGACCTCACCTAGCCCCAGAAGAAGCTCTGCCTAATGATCTGTGCTAATGGCAGTCCAAATCTGTTGTTATACCAGATCTCCATGGCAACCCAGGACTCCAGATCATATTGCACTTGTGGCAGGAGACAAATTTCACTTTTGTCTCAGAGCTGCTTGATCCATATTGTTAACAGATAAAAGTCAAAAATTAGAAGTGGAACAGACAAAAATTGGAAGTGGAACAATGGAGAAAGCCCCAACTTTGACAGGGAGATCAGAAAATGTGTGGCAGCTGAAAGCTCTTGTCCATCTTTCATCTGGCTGCATTGTGAATCCTCTCCCTTGAAACACAGTGGGCAGAGAGCCGTGATCACAGAGCTAAGATGATTGATCATAGTAAGGACATGTGTGCTCCATCATCCATCATCCATCCCGTCCTTTGCTTAGACTGTACCAGCTGTTTCCATGACTTGTAGAGGACATTGTTGTAATTAACCCCAGGTACAATCCATGTGAGACATTTATTTTGCAGTTTTACTGTGGATGCATTAATGCATCTGCAGCTCAACAACTGTCCAAAGTGGCCATTTAGCAGTGCTCTTTATTCCAGCAGTCGAAGAGCTCTCACTTTGAACACTGTTGTTAGGAGGTGAGAGGGATATTTGCCCTTTAACAGTGGGCCCCACTCTGCTGCTAGAGTCTGATACTGAGGGGGCCTGTGGAGCCAGAGAGACATTCACACTGGGACCTCAGACACAATACTGCGAGCATGAATATCAACAACTCTCCAGCCAGGATTGTCAACAGTCAATCTGCCCTAATTTAATCCAAAACTGATGAAACCAGGTCAGGCCCTCGGTAATTCAACATTGCCACTTGGTTCATTTACATTTGCATTATGTCAAGTGTATTTTATCTTCTTTTTGGGTGATATAAGTACCCTGAGCACACAGGAAATAAATCAGTGAACATTTTCTGTGGTCTGGATTTCTGACTGCATTTGACCTTGAGACTGATTGATGGTGTGAACACACACATAGTAGCTTTGACCTCATTATTAATATACTGGGAATATACAAAGAAGAGATTCCAAGTTGACTGAGCAAATGTGTGCAATCATATGCTAGTATTATGTGTGTGTTCAGAATTATAGCACACCTATTCTCGGTACACACTGTTGTCAGGTTGATAGTATTTCTATTAGCATCGATTCACACACAGAAAATGGGGTCTTCTATCAGATTCTTTATTGGCAGTCCCCTTGTGTCCCTGTAAGGATTCTTGAAATAAAGCATGATAAAGATACTTTCTGGCCCATGCCCACTTAAATTGGCAATTTATGAAGAGGAATGGGAAATGTCATGGGGCCTGCAAAGTGCTGCCCCCCACCTCCTCCTGTTCCTCTTCTTCTATTCCTTCTTCCCCAGGACACACACATACCCCTCCCTGTCAGTCTCTCTTCCCCCGGGGCCAGTGGGGAAGGCATTCCAGAGCTCAGGCCACTGCAGAGTGCGCTTCAGAGTGAAAGAGAGAGAGAGACAGTCTTAGTGTTTTGGATTCAAAACATTCTACCATCTTGCCTTGCCCACAGCATCTTAACTTTGCATAAAACAGCTCATTTGTTTTCATTATCAAATGCATATAAATTTGAGCTGAGGGTTCCAGAGCTGCAGGAACTGTCTCCGTTTCTGATGAGCTAAAACTTATGACGCTGTCAGAGTTATTTTCTCTCCTCAGAGGCCACCAGCATAGATGAGTAATCCTTTGAAACTAGTAAGAGAGTTGGTCTGGGCTGTTGACGAGTTAAAGGAATTTGATTGTTGCAGACTAAATTGACATTGCGTGGCAGAAAAAAAGTGCCCAGGGGAAGGGATGTGGGCAATCTGCTAATATACTTAACATACAATAAATAAAAGTGGAAAGAAAAGAAAATGGAAAGGAAGAGATGTCACATTGGTTGCCTTTTATTGCCTGTATACTTGATTCTGCACCATAAATGAAGCCGGGTTCAAAGTTATACAAGTGAAAACAAAATGTGTTGCAAGAGAGCTAACACAGTCTGTTTGCTTTATTATTCATCACTTACATCATTTTGTGTTTTACAGTCTTTTGTCAGGCTGCTTTATACAGTATTTTGACCGTTCCTATGGCTACCACTGACTGAGTAAAATGGTCTGACATTAGAATGGCCTCATGGGGAAAAACACTGATGCCTCCACAGTGTTTCACTGACTGGTTGCATGCCTGTGCTTTAACAAGTAATTTCTAAATTATGTTATTTAGGGAATTTGGACCAGACAGATTTGCATCTAATTAACATATTAAATCTAATTTGTCCTTCATCGTCATAGACCACTTGTACCAAAGACCCTCCCCCACTCTGTATTCCTTGTTGTCGGGCTCTCTCTCCTCTCTGTGGGTTGCTGTGTGTTAACCATGACAGCTTTTGTGAGACTGTCACCCTGGTCTCGGAAGTACACAGGGAATCCACATTGGCACTCACTCTAGCGGGAGAATTCCCCCTTTGGTGGATTGTCCTATGGTCATCGTGTTTTGTGTGTCGACTGAAAGAATCTGCATTAATTATAGCGTTTTTTTCATTCTCTCTGTGGACCATAAAATTAACTAGTGAGAGGCTAATGGAGTATTTGTGTGTGTGTGTGTGCATGCATGTGTTTCTATACAGTATATGTGTATGGAAAATGAAATGGTATCATGACTCATATTGTTTGAATAGACATTTTTAGTTTAACCAGCTTTTGCCAACATATTTTACACTGTAAATAGTATACGATGTGGCAAGCGAGGTGGTTTGGATTGAATACTACAGGCAGTGGACAAACTAACAGAAACACCACTATTCCTCTTTGCTAATTCAGTGGCATATTTTACATTTACTTCAATACTTTACATAGTTTTACAGTTTGGCAACTGATTCACAAAAAAAAAAATCTGATTGTCTGATATTTATTATAGCAGGCATGTGTTGCTATTAATATTCAACTCACCATCACTTACTTGTATAGCTGCTTTTGTAATTATGACAGAGATGGTAAAAACTCTCCCAATTCATGGCAATATGTGCCTAGCACAGGACAACCGCATTACAATCATCACAGTGGTCACATGTAGACCCTCACCAACACTGGCTCTTAAAACTACTTTCCCATTAATGGCATCTCAACACAAAAAATACACACCTAACATGCATCATGACCATCACCAAAATTATATTTATTGCTGGGGCTGTGTATCATTTGAAACGAATGTGAAATCAGTGTCAACATAAAACATTGGGTTTTAATCCCATTACAAACTTAAGGAAGCCTTAAAAACCTAACCCCCTCCCCCAATTCAGACAGATGCATTAATGTGGGTCAATAGGTCGGTGTGCGTCAGCTAACACTCCTTCCCTCCACTCCTCTTGACTTGGGTTAAATGCAGGTCACTGTCCATCTTTGGTCACAAGATCATTGTGAAAAATAATGTAATGTTATGAGTGTTGAGTGTAAATGTCATTAAAGCACCCAACACACAGAGAGTGAGAGAGACAGAGAGAAAGAGACTGAACAACAAACTGACCTGACAGAAACAGAATGAGCGAGTGTGTGGGCGATTAGCATGCTTTTAGTATGCTGTAAGGAGAGACATGAAACTGAAACTTAACTTCATTTGGTAATTACTTTATGTGATGTTTTTCGGTGTACTTGAATGGTTAAGCAGTAACGTGTATTGAACTGTAATGCAGAGCCTCAGTTATCAGTGACTACCTGATACTGTGGGCACAGCTATGCCAAACAGTAATTTTTATGGCAGAGCTGCTGTATTGTAATGTGTTTCTGTTTGTACACGTTTTCTGTGTTCTGGCATAAACCCACAAAGTATTCCTTAAGGTTGCATCATTTTATTGGGTGGGTCAGGCCTCTGCCGGACAACGGAGAGGGTCTGCATCTTTTCAGCGGGACCTTGCAGTCCCTCAGAAGGAGTGACAGATTACATTCCATTGCACAGATTTACTTGAAAGGTGAAAGGTACCATCCAGATTTATACCCATGAAAGACATTTGAAAGCATTCAGCTGTGTCGACAGTGCCTAGCATGCTAGCAGGGGAAAAGTAGGATACTTTGGCAATTCATGAGAAATTAAATCAGTTTTAATTCGTTGTGGTTGACTTTTATTTGATTAGGGTGGTCACTTTGCCAAGTAATTTGAATAAAGGCTGCAAGGACTTCTATTCTATATATTCTAATCAGAATGCAAATATGATGTTGTGCAGTTTCAAACAATGAAGATACCCTCATCAGCATTCAGTCAATTATGGTTTTATATTTCCCTTTTATCTTAGTTTTAATGCAAACCTTCAGTTTCCATCCTTATTACATTAGTGCAGATGTAGGAGACAGTGAGGCGGTACATTGGTTGGGATACGCATTCAAGATTGACTCACATTGACCTGCACAAATAATTGATTTGTGTATTTTTCTAAATCAATGTCTTGAAATAATATTGAATCGTTTTATGGGTTGGGCATGTCCTCATGGGCTCTGGCCCTTCACTTTGATGAGGAGGAAAGAGCATGCAAGGGACTGTAATCATTTTTACATCATTTTGGGGCAGCACTGTATAATTAGAAAGGGTTGATTTCCTTGACCACAGCAGGGGCTGAAATTGCAGGCCTTGCCCCAACCAGGGTTTAGGAAAGTAACTGAAATAGCACTGGCGAGTTTCTGTCCTTGTGTCCCACTGCGTTATATAGTATCGGTCAGATGGCAGCGCACTCACCGTGACATGCTGCAGCCTATTCACCAGCACTTGGATGACCAGCTTTTATGTGGCACTTCTTGTTTTCAGAACCAACTACCAAAATTACATCTTTGCCATAATCTCTTTAGCATGCAATATGGCTGAAACCTATGTTACCCACGACCTACTGTGACTGCAGCAAGTGAACAGTCAGCTGGCAGCTTTTACAGTATACCACGATGTAGCTTTTAGTAAAAGGCTACATTGTAGTACAGTGTTTCTCCTCCATCAGTGTCTCACTGCAACGGTTATCATGCCCTCTACAGAATGGCAAGTTATATCTGATAGATAGATAGATACTTTATTTATCCTCTATGGGAAGTTCAGGTGTCCAGCAGCTCATAAGAAGTAGTAATAATAATAATAATAATAATAATAATAAAAATAATAGTTCATAGTAAATAATAAAAAGTAATAGTTAATAAATTAGTAATTTAGTGAATGGACAATAGAAACGTAGCATTTCAGTGTTATTTTTCCAGTATATCAAATTTAGCTGAATCAGAAAAATGTTCAATCCCACACATAGGGGGGCTACATGATCTTCATTTTGTACAGATACTGTCAATGCATTGTTAAAATGAATTTTTATGTCTTTATTCAAGAGTTATTCTACAGTTGCAGTAGAGATATGACAGGAAATAATGGGAGGGAGAGATAAGAAGTGATGCAAAACGAACGAGGATGTTGTGGCTCATGGTCAGTGCCTTCACCTCTAGCCCACCAGACTGCCCCAAAATATATCAGCGTGAATCTCGATTTAATTAATTCAGTAATATATACACCTTGGAGGAACACTTGGTATTGATGTAGGATCAGCATTTGAAATGCGAGGGTTGCTTCTTGTCTTGAGGTTTGTGTTGAATTCTCCTCACAGAGAGACCTTGTCTTATACTCTTTGCATCAAATCTTCCACATCTGCAAATCTAACCCACAATCAGACACACACACTTCCCTAAGGACCCTTTAAAGTGTCAGTGTCAATGTGGATGCAGGATTTTCCATTCAGGTCAGGGTGACTGCAGGTCCTGGCGTTGGCTGAATGACCTTTGGGCCATTCACAGGTTTTTCCACGTCTGAGGGCATTCAGAGGTGTCATTGCAACCTTTCCGCTTCCTGTCTCTGGCATTCTTCTTTGTTTAGGAACCCTTTAAAACACAGGGCAGCTTTGTGTCCCCTGTGGTGAGGCGGAGGCGTGGAGAAAATGGATCTCTGTTTCTGATTAGCACAGCAGCCCAACAACACTCAGTTCCCTTAGGAGTGGAGCAGGATGCTAATAGTAGCTTGCCTCTTGTAGCTCAGTCCTCAGTGATTTCTACAAACCTTCTGCAGACAGGCGTCAGTGCTAATCTGCTGAACAGTCCTGAAAACAGAACCAAAGCTAATTGTCATTGCTGTGGTTGGCCACATCTGCAGTTATGATTTAGCTGGGTCTGCTGACGTATGGTCTGTATTATTAGTTAGGTACTACATGTTATCTTGAGGTTGATAATTCATACATTTTAATTTGTGGCTATGATGAGTGGGCAACTTTGATGCCGCAGAATAGATTACCGTACTGTGCTGTTAGCTGGCTCCATGGCTAGAATGGTCTTTCCATGCAGGATTGGTTCTCAGTAAAGCAAAACCTGGTTTTTCCATCTAGGGCTTGGATACCACTGAGCAAACTAGTAGCCAGGTACAGTCATTTGTAAGTCTTGTGCTAAGTCATGTGAAGAGACTGTGGGGAACCATTTCTGTGAGGAGAACAAATCACTCTATCTCCATGGTGAGACAGAAAAAATGGGATAGGGAGTATCTAGTCTGAGATGTGAGTGTGAGAACAGTGACACTACATAACAGAAAAATCTGTTGGCTTGCAAAATAAGACAGCGGATTTCTCTCATTTTCTGAAAACCTTGATTGCGTTGTACTCCACTGTTACCAGCTCAGCAGGTTTTTCTGTTTTGAGATTACTGTATTTACACAATGTGGAGTCTTTACATTGGATACAACTGTTGGTAGTTTACCAGCCTTTTCTCTTGGTTTCTCAAGCTGATCAGTATTATTTACAATATGTTGGGCCACTTTTAAGAACTGCGTTCTGAATACCAGAGGTTTTTATTTATTTATTTATTTTTTTATATAGCTAGCTAGCTTTTTACCATTCATGCCCCAAAACCAGTGTTGATGAAATTGTGCCCTTTTCTTTGGCCTTGATGTCCCTTTTTTGCTCATTTGCTCATTACTGCAACTACATCACCAGATTCTGCTTTCAGTTTGACAAATTTTATATGGCCTCAGGTCAGAGAAGCCCAACTGAGGTAGTAGTCTCTGCAGCAAGGTGAGGTGTACAGCAGAGTTTCACACTTTTTCTAATTTTTCTAATCTAGAGGGTTTCAAATGAGCTTCATGTTAAATATGTGGTGGGCTAGTTAATGATGAGTACATTTTTTCCTAATTGTGATTGATTCACAACATTCTGCTGTAGCTCTACAAGGAGGCAGATAAGGAACATTAGGTAGAGACTAGATCTTATATACAGTCTATGGGCTAGATAAACATCAATGACACTTCTCAAAATCACATAGCATAACTGATAAGAGATTTGCGCCCCCAAATCTTTGAATGGAACAGCCAGCCACTGTGCTTAGTGAGTAACATGTTATCTTAAACTCAGTGGTCAATGACACGGCTTTATTTACTCCATTCACTGGATGTCCTTCTCATTTGCCTCAGTGGCATGAGAAATGCTCACTGGTCCATGACCCTGGGTTTAAATACATATTATGTGCCTCTATGTTTTCTGGGATGCAGGTCTTTTCTCCTTTTTCCCACTCCTACCAGTTGTCCTTGTTTGTGTCCCTAGCAACCTATTAAGAGACTTATCTCTGACATTCCTCTCTGGCGTGACATTCTGTAATGTTCGGCTGAATTCATGAACACCGACAAACTTGTTCTTAATGTCCCCAGATTGTTGCAGTTACTCATTCACACATGCTAACATCCTCAGTCTGAGTATGTCCTGTTTACAACCTTAAAGCCAATCTTGACAGCGTACCAGCCTGCAACATGTTGGTGGTCAGAAACATTTCAGATAGGATGCGTATCAGAAAGGAATTTTGACTCCTGTAAACATGCTGCAGCCAGTTAATTCACATGGGATAAATGTATTATGGGATACAGAGTATGACCTGGGATGATATTTTGCATCTATTTATTTCAGGTCACTGAGCCACGTAGGGAATTTGATAATCACTTGGGTGGCTATGGTGACACTGTCTTAATATATACCCCTGTGTGTTGCACAAATCCAAACAATTCTCTAATTCTACCTTCAGTTGACTCATCTTGAAAATGAATTGACATTGTGCACACAATGCTGATTAATGTGCAGTACATTCACATAACATGCATTATTGCTTTGTTAAACAATTCTCAGAGTTTTAACAACTTTGTCCTGGAATAGCACTTTGGTCTAAACGGGTTTAAAAGTCTAGAAATTTCACTTCCTTCAGCCCTCAAAACTCTGCTCTTAATGAACACTTAAAGAGCAACTGCACAGTAAAAGAAGAAGATATGCCTACATAGGTTTGTGTGTTTTTGTGCTGCTGAAGGTCAATGCATAACTAAATAGGTAGCAAAATTTAACGACTCTGTCTAGATTCCTGACATCAGTACATGAGGTAAAAGCAAAGGTATTTGTACCATCTGTAACAACCTTGTGATTCTCCTCATCAACAGGTGATGTTCACAGTCACAGTGCCCAAAGAAGATTCCCACATGAGGGAAACCCCTTGCCCCAGGGCCCTGGCAGCAGTCACCTTAATGCACAAGATGATGTTTTCAGGCTAAGTCTTGCCAAGGGAGTGTCCATGTCTCTCCCATCATCACCTCTCCTGCCACGACAGTCCTACATGATGCCGTTACGCCCCAGCAAGAGATCACCAGGTACAACACGATCTATATGTGCTGCAAGCATTTGGTTTATTCCAATTCTTTTGTACACTATTTCAGTGCCAAAATGGGAGCTTCATTTGTCTTTACGAGTTACCTGTAAAATCGCTCCTGTCTACCTTCAGGAGCTTATGTATGATTGTTCAACATCTGCCAGTGCTCTGGGAATGACAGTTTCTCTCAGCCTTAAAACACTGCTGCTGCCACTTCTAACTTAGTCGCCTCTGAAACATGTCAAGAGAGTATTAGTCTGAGCTACTTTGGAAAAAATAAAAGTCATCGGGTAGACAGGGGGATAAAGTAATAAAGGCAGCTGGACCATTCTAGATCCCACCAGTTAGTCTGTGAGCTCAGTCTGCTTACAGAGATTTGTTTTTGTCACTTCATCCCCGTATTTGATCACCTTGTGTCGAAGTATAGGTCTCTACAACTGCACTGTGTGTTTACACTTTACTGGCTCGTAATGGGTGAGTGTTTACACTGGATCTAATTGTAAATCCCCCCTGGCTCGCTCTGTCCACTATGTAGAGAACAAGCTTGTCAGCAGCTGTAGAGCGCTTCAAAGCGGGGGATACCTTTGTAGCTGAACTTGTTTCAGCCTGAGTCTTTGTATTCTGGAGACTTGGCGAAGAAGAGAGAAATCCTTTAAGTGGTCAATGTGGCCCCACTCACATGTGGCACTCATCTGTGGGCTATCTTGCCTTTGTTTAGAGTGGTTACAGCTTTGATCTGTTTAGTGTAAAGATGAGTTGTCGGGAGGGGGATGGTACGGTATGATCCCTATGCAAACTTGCTCAGGTTCACATCTCCCATAAGAAATCTTCATTTAGCTGTTCAACTCCAGTGTTAAGATTTAGGTTTAAGTTGTGTTTCACTTCATTTTATTTAAAAAAAAAAAAAAAAAAAAAAAAAAAAGTTTTTAATGAGCTTTCTAATATGGAAGGCCGTGCTCTAATTCCAGTTACATATCAGGATGGACATATTGTGTTTGTTTGAGTGTTTCCATCTCAAACCTGATTTTTATGCATCTTTTCCATAATTCTCATCACGTAATTCAAAACCCAATATTGACTTGCAGGCCTGAAATTGTGATGCAGTGCATTATGTAAATGTTCAGTGGAAACCGGATACATAATTGCAAGTATGCTTACTCTCTAGTTTATGAAAAAGACAAATATAGTTTGTAATAACTAAGAGTTTCACTTCAGCCCCCACTCAAGTTTAAAGCAAACCTATTCAACTACTTCAGATAATACAGGATTTGTGAAAACTGTTTTAAATGTCCATCAGAGAGGGTGCTGATGAAATGTACATTTACAGACATGAAGATGGCGACATAGAGGGAGATGAAGAGAGAGGAGGGTGAGTTTGTGAAGGTGAAAAGTGCCCTGGGGACAGGGGAAGGGGAACACTCATTAAAGGCATATTCCCTCGTGGCGTGCTCTGAGGCATGGAAAAAATGGACTGGCAAGATAGGATGCTATGGAGGACAACCAGGGAGTGAGGGTTGGGGGAGGGTCTGGAAACTGTTCCACTGTCCTCGCAGGTAACTGTGAAAATCCGCAGGGGAAGAGTTCACACCTCCAGTTAATAAACCCATACTGCAGGAAATGTCTCGGCTCTGCGACGAAAACAACATGGGTCATGCTGCAGTTTCTCTCTCTCAATCTTGCTGAGCCAAAGAGGCGACATTGTGTTATACTCAATTTAAGACTCATCTCTTGTTGAAATGAGCAAGGTTAACCTCTACCAAAAATGGAAAGAATTGAGTCAGCCCTGTAACTATTATGGAGATGATCTGTTATAAACCAAATTATCAGTGAGTAGTTCATTTTCTTTCACCTTGGTTTTTTTAGAAAGACGGCTGGAGTTCTTGTTACCGTTTCAACACAATCATGCACAATGGGGTAGAGTTGACACAGATGTCTTGCTAGCTCAGCCATCCTGGCTCGTCCTGTTAAACCTGGCCCAGTATGTATCACTAACACTTTTGTTCTTAAGCATGCCAGCGTTATGAAAATGAAAGTTCACCCGTATTCTAGGTAAAGATAAAGAATAGATGTTGTCTGTAAATGTTTAAGAGCTATTATCTGATTTCTGTTCCTAAGTAATTGAAAGGTGTTCTTATTCAGCCAGCAGATGGTTGCATCATGCACACAGATGTGGAGACCATGGATTTCCAAAACAGGGAAAATGTGGACCAATCCTAATAGAAACACCTCTACAAGCAATTCCTCATGGATGTAGGGAATAATCACATCTAGTAACAACTTTAATTTTCATGAATAATATTGCAAATAGCACATCTGATATTATTTATGTTGCGTATTTATGGCATGTGTGACAACAACATGGGTTTCTTGTTATTGTTGATCAGTTTATCTTACCAATGGACTGCTCTGTCAGACCACCCTCATCATACAATCTTCTTGCATATCGGTGTCCTGTCAAAACCATGTTTTATATTGTATGAGCAAAGAAAAACGGACATGTTTTCAACTTTGTGCTAATGTATTTTTAAGATAATTCAAGAAGATTCAAGAAATATTTAAAAGTCCAATTTTAAAAGGCATATTCTAAACATTATCAAGGCAATGACATAAAAACACACACAAAAAACAACCTGTGCAAGGAAAAACAAACTGTACACATGAAAACAATGAGAACCGCATAAATAACGCCAGTGCAGAAACAATAACCTGTAATATTTAGATATTGCGAATGACATGAGAAAATGGCATTACTAGTGTAAATAAATAACTACATATTATACATGATTTTAAAATGGTTTATTTGCATTAATAAGTAAAAAGGATTTATCAAGCTATAAAGGAACACTTTATCATTCAGTTTTACTGAAACATTCAAAATGACCTAACTTGGAGAAACATGGTTTTAACTGGTTAGTGGTGGGAGTGATTATAAGTGATTATAAGGTCAGATGATAGCCGATGCAGTGCTTCAAGGTTATACATGTGTATGGGTTAAATATATCTATAGTTTTTTCCTTATAACTGGTGCCATTGCATACAGAGCCTGAGAACCATGCCTACATAATACCGAAATCTACACTAAGCCTATTTATATAATCTGCCTATGTTCTAATTAATGAAAGGCATTTTTTGACTCCTTAGTCAAAATTTAACAATATTCTTAGGAACATTTCCTAAAAGCTTCTACAGTCAGACAACCCTGATTTATTTATACATAAAGTACATCCATTGGTACATTCATTTCACACATCCATTCGTTCTCCTTCCCATCCAGCCATCACTGATGTATTGGGGGGGGTTTCACAAATTCAGAAAACATTTTGTGGCCTGGCTTCATTTCCTGACACATTGGATAATCTATCGCCGTTTGGAGGGCCCCAACTTAGTGGTTATTCTTTTCATGAAAAACTTCACAGGGGACAACAGAGAAACATTTGAGTTAATTAGGAGTGTGACGGATGCCTGAGCCGCAAAGTCCTGGTGGTGTTGACTGCCACAGCTTTGATCAGCTAAACCCAGAGCTTAACCATGAAACACAGCACTCTGACATATGTTGAACAGCACCTAGTCTTTACAGTCCTAATAGTTTACAGGCCTTCGAAAGGCCCGGGGAAGGACATTTACTGCCAGAATGTTGCCTGAATGGACCCATCTTGCTCCAACCCAGTGCAGGTCAAAGATCAAGAATTGAAAAACCTGAGGGCCTTCAATCTGAAGTAGGTAGAGTAAAGTCGATGACACAGTAAATGTGATTTTCATCTCTCTTTAAGCCATTAGAACTGATAGAACTTCATGGTCCCACAGTCTCCAGGGTATCTCCACAGTGACCTCCACTGGTTGCAATAGGTTACTGTGCTGTTGTGGGGTCAAAAACATCTGTTGTCTTTAAAGTTGCACTGCTAAGTAAGTGCAAGTATGTAAATATGGTCAATTTAACACTATTGTTGACAATGCAAACAAGCCCACCTCTCCTTCATCATACACTTTTGTAAAACCAGACTACATCCCTGAAATCTAAGCACTGCACCAGCTGGCAGATATACAAAAGCAGAATATCACATATTAGTCGAAGTGAATTTCCACAAAGATGTTGGAGGATTGTAGATACAGAGGCGATACCAATGTTGCCACTGAATGGGCAGTAGATGTTTGACCTTTCTGTAGTCGCATGACGACACGGCGAGCCCCATGCTATGCCTCTGTAACCCAGCCTGCAAGGGATCTTAAAACAGCAATTCATATTAATTTATTGCTGTCATCAGCAGTGTATCGTTTTAATTGGTATATACTGTATGCAATGAGGCCGCAGGCGTAGCGGTCTCTGCTAGGCTGTTGAAACGAGTTACGTGACTTTTGCTTTGATGGGAGCTTCAGCTTTCTGTGGGTAGGAGGCTGATTCACGTATCGATCAGCCAAGCAGGTCTGCAAATCACCACCAGGGTGCACAGCTCACTATTCTGTCATGATCTCTCTATCAGAGGATCAGGAAAGACTGCAGGAATTTTTTTTTTTTTTCATGTCATCAAGGCTGGTTGGTGACCCTGCTGATGCTCTTCAATTGGATGAAACCATATTATGTTTGAACACTCGGCAACCTGAAAAAAATCTCTGGAACTTGCAAGGACACAATAGCTTTTTGCTTGCCAGACCTAGCTCTGTGTGTGTCTATTTAAGCCGATCAGGTGATGATTTTCACTGACTGATGCTTTGACCTCTTTGCTACTTGTCTCCTCTTTCTGTTTTGTGGCAGCAACTGCGCAGACTTTGCAGTGTATTTTTTGTGGTTATAAAGCACCATAGCCATTTAGTAAAGCACCTGTGTTAAAGTAGAGGAAACTGATAGTTTTGGAGGATATTAACACAACTCCATAAAACACAACAGAAAGAACATGGTGAAACACCTGATGATTTCTTCATGGATTTCTGTTTTTTCATTAAGCCTCACAGTTACAGAGTAGTTGCTAACAGCATATGCAAGTTGAAGGACAGTGTTTGCTTTAACTCAAACCACCTCGGCTAACAGAAATTTGTGTCATGGGATTATAACTGCAGCTCATTTTTCACAATCAGTTTAAATACCTTTCTGACAAATAACATCAGAGGAAACATGAGCACAGTGTTCATCTACGAGCCTTCTTCATCATCTTCTACACTGCCAGACGAGTGCAGTTTATTTTGTAATTCTGTCAGGAGGATAGAAACTCTCTTCAAAGGCAGTTGTAGCCCCTTTGAGGTGAGCTCTCCTGAAGTCACCTCTGGGGTACTGACAGCAACCAGACAGCCCTGGGGGAATATTGATGCCTTTCTGAGAGCTGAGCTGTAAAAGACCTTGTGATGCTGCATGGACTCTTTGAAAGCTTCCTGTGATAGGCACCCAGTGAAAAGTACTATCCAGTTCTCTACTTCAGTGCGCTTCACTACACTCCAGCTTTGCCTCAGTATCACGTGCAGCCCCCCATTTTCATCTGCAGTGGGTTCCCAGTTCACCTACTGCCTCAGAGACCAATACCGAATAAACTGTTAATGTCTCTTCAGTCAGTCAGTAGTGTCACGATGCTCATATAATATAATGGTGTATCATATTAGATTGTAAATGGTTAAAGTCTTACTTGACACTACCTGAGTTATGTGTGAGATTAATCATGACTATTAAACATATTGTGTTTAAAAAAAGAAAAAAAAAAAAGATTATCAGTCTCTCAATGTGGTACAGTGCAGAAGTTGCATTAACCAGAGAGGATAATGGTAATATGTCAAGCTGTGAAAAGGGAATGAATCATAAATTAGCATTCACATGTTAAGTAATGAACCATGCCTGTAATCTTTCTCTACTTTTTTGCAACCATAACGGTGAAAGGTTTAAATCTTGGTACAGCTATTAACAAGACCATTCCAGATTTACTAAATAAAACTGATTCGTCGTGCTGTGCACAAAATACCATCTCATCTTTCTTTTTCTTTTCTTTTTTTTTTTTTTTTGCCAGAATGTATTATTTTTCACGTTTGAGTTGAAGAATGACATTTCAGAACATAAAGAGGGCTGTTGTGAGAATGCTTTCATTCCCCTTTGCTGCACAAAGAGGACACACTGTCTCATTGATAAGCTGAAATGTGAAGAGTGTCAGAGTCCATCTTGAAGAATGCTGGGAAAACTCCTTGATCACTTCGTAACCATGAACAATCCTCTCTTTCATCGGAATTTACTGGACATAACAAGTTGTGGGCCATAGGTATTCGACTGTTTGGTATGTGTATATGTGCGCCTGCGTGCATGTGCCTGCTGAGTGATAGCTCGCTGGTCATGGCTTCCTGAGTCTTACGGTGAATACCAGTGAGTAAAGAGTCCTCTGCAGTCACAGCTCGTCTGGCTGCTTTACCCAAGAGATGCTCTTCTTTCTCTCTCTGTTTTTCTTCCTTAACCCACCTCCCCCCGTGCTTTCTGTTTGCTTGCTTTTCTTGTCATTTATTTAACAAGTGTATTTACATAGAGACATATTTACACTGAAGGTGAGCAGCTGATGTTTTCGACTCCATTAATATAGTGAGTGAGCAGGTAGTGTTTAATGTGTACTCATGCTGACATTTCTGCTGCGAGCTATTCCTTTAGGATCTTGTCCTTTAGGTGTTATCTTCCATGTGTTGCAGTTGTACATACTAACTAGTTAAACCCTTTCTGTTAAAGTGATTTGAAGTTTGGAACAGTGCAAGTGGGTTAGAGAAGTTAGAGACAAGTTTTAGTTGACAGAGACAAGGATGCATGAGACAAGATCTTTCAAGTCCTAACCCTAACTCTCTAAGAAAACGAACTACAAATTGAGTGGTTGAGGGCTTTTGAGGATGACGAGACATATATTTTAGAGTAAAACAATCCATTAACAATCTATCATATATATTTCTCTTTTACATAAGCATCCGTCAAATTTGGTTATTTGGTTTTTACGACATTACGTATTGGGGGCAGGACATTATACAACTGGATAGTGACCTTGAACAGTAATAATAACTATCAGTAGAAATGCAAATACATCAAAACAATGCATATTGAAAATGAATTGAGAAAAATAATCAAATATATATCTATACAAATAATGTCAGACTGTTTTTTTTCCCTCAAAAAGCTACTGCCAACCATGCCTCTCTCTCTCGCTCTCTCTGTCTCTCTCTCTCACTTTCCTTTTCAAGCTCAATGTGCTTTTGAATCATTCTGATGGCTTTTTCTTGCACCAATGAGCTCTTGGCTGCTTTTTTTTTTTTGGAGGGCATCAGAATTAGATATTTCTCATTTGTCCTCTCTGTGTGGGGTATGTTCAGAACACTGAGATTTAATGCATTTTAATTTGTTGAATCTAGCTTTGCGATAGGATGTAAAATCCTCACATTCTTCATTTTCATTTCCCTCCATGGTTCTTTATAGAATTTAGAAAATGTTGATTGTCCTTCATAAATCATTGTTAATTGTGTACTAATTAATTTGCATGTGAATAGATTTACATTCTGGAGTTTGCATCGAAGGTGTGATGAGAATGAGAGCACATCTTTATCTTTCTGCCTCTCTCCCCGTCATCGTCCTTCAAGGGTCATATGTCTGACAATCGCATCTCTGCGACCTTTTCATGCTTGTTATAGACTGCAATTGCTTATTCGTCAGGGCCTCCATTTCGAAGGGCTCAGCGGTAATGGCACCCTGTTAAATCTTGAGATGAGATTTTGAATGGAAAAGAAACTCCGCTGTGCTTTGTCTGATGCTCAGACATCAGAGCCCCGCTGAAAGACCTTTTGCCTCTTCCCTGTGTTATCAACCCTTAGATGTGACCTGAAATTACCCCTGATAGCCAGCCACATGTTTGTTATTTCATGTGTGGATCCTGTGTTCCTCTTGGCACTTTGTGTAAACTGAATCTGAACTTAAGCATATGGTTTAGATTACTCAAACTATGCCCACTGTTGTTTTTAGATGAAATACAGTCAACGGAACATATTAGGCAGTTCGCTTTTGGTCCAAGATATTTACCTGAACTAAGTGTGTCTCACACACAGCCCTCTCTGTCTCTGTAAGTCCCCCTTTAATTGGAGCCGTGTGACTCCTGGGTAATAGGTTGTGCCTGACCATTCTTAGATGAATGGAGGTTTTCAGCACAGACTCTTCGGCTTTGTCTGCCAAACAACAGGCTCACTTGGATCGCTTTTGTAGATACTTCACTGGATCAGTCCCCTTGACTCTTAGACACATCTATCTACATAAATCAAACGTCTGTAACATCTCAAATGTGTTGGAAATTATTAGTATAGTAGTTTTGAACAACATTATGATCACAACATACTACACTACTGCTTCCAGCTCCTCTGACGGACAGTTACATTCAGCTTTGGGCTTTTACGTTGAGTTTTTTTGAGTTTGAGTTTATGCCTTGACGTCTGTTAACAAGCAAGAGAACACAATGTTTGAAGAGGCAGAAGCTCTTTTCAGGTATGAAAATCACAGTTCTTACTATGCATTTCAAGTTGCAGATCCATAGATGGCACTGTGCATCAAGCTGACTTTGACTCTCATGCTTGGTTTATTGCAGTGTCACCTCCAGATCATTTCCTCTCACATGGCTGCCGCTGTAACTCCCTTCCCCTCAGTAACCCACACCCCCAGTATCATTATCTGTGGCTGAGATCGCAGCTGTGGTTTAAGAAATTGTACAATCTGATTCAGAGGAAATTTTTTTGTTTGAGGTGGGAGTGACTGGTATTGGATGTGGTAATAGGAAATGGCTATCTCTGCTCTCCCATCCAATCTTCATGTTATGACTGGGGTTACACATACAGTCATCTGATAACAGGAGTCTGGAGGAGGAGGAGGAGGAGGTTTGGATTGGGTTACAGTAGGTCAAGGCTGGAGTAGCATGGCGGAGTGTTACCAGGGGAGTCATGCTGCTGCCATTCTCTATGGATTTATGGATCTAAATACAGTCACCTATTTTCACATTATTTTCTGAATCTTTAGTGCTGCTCTTGAATGTGGACTCTGGAGTGTATTTCCTTTTTACACAGGAAAATGTTGGCTTGAAGTAGAGGACTTGAAATGTGCACATCTAGTTGCTCGGGAGATGTTTGTTTCATGGCTTAATATTTAGTCTAGTGTCTTTGCTGGATCTCCTGCAAGTATAAACAATTTTATTGCCACTCTTTGAAAAAATTAGTAGGCCTTTGCCATCACTCAAATAAACAACCTTATTTTTTGTCCCTTCAGGGCAGATTAAAAGACACTTATTACTGGAGATGTTGTACGCAAAAACATGGAAATAATGCAGAAAGAGCTGTGTGTCAAGTGGGGTGACTGTCAGTGATTTATTGTAAAGTTCAGCGCAGTGACCAAGCATTTTGTGTAGAGCTGTGGGATTTTCTAATTCTGTCATGGTGCGAGCGGAGGGAACAGAGCAGCCAGCTAACCTCAGCTCCTCACTAAAAACAAAGACAGTCTTTAGAGGACTGTACCACTGTCCCAGATACATCATCTGACTTGCACCAGGACACTGAGATCTTAATCTACCCATACTGTATGTCGCCTTGCAGCAATAAGAGGGTATTCTTTTAAGTGACTGCTCACAGATGAACATGCAGAAAAACTCAGTTTGTTTGTCTGTTTTGCTGATCCCCAACAGAGCATGTGTGTGTTAGAGCACTCGTTTTTTAAGTTCACTAAGAGGCTAATTGTTGTGGTTTCCTGCTGTAGTTTACATTCCCAGAGCTGGCTAGCAGTGTTTTACTGGGAGTCTTCAGCCATACAGACAATATTCTGGGTTGTTAGACAGACCAGAGCTGCCTTCAGCGCAGGGAGCTGTCTGAGAAAGTGTGTGTTTTTTGTGTGTGTGTGTGTTTTTTGTGTGTGTGTGTGTGTTTGTGTGTGTGTGTGTGTGTGTGTGTGTGTGTGTGTGTGTGTGTGTGTGTGTGTGAGAGAGTTTTATGTGAGCTACGGAGTGCAGCCAAGCCTGTCCAACTAAGACACCACCGCATCTCATCTCTAGTCCCATCTGGAACACGTTAATCCAGCGAGAACCCTGACTCTCGCTCTCTGGTCCTCTAATTCTCTCGTCTTTTGCATTTCTTTTCCTCTCTGCCTGTTTGTTTGACACTCTCTCTCTCTCTCTCTCTCGTTCTCTCTCTCTCTCTCTCTCTTTCTCTCTCTCTCTCTCTCTCTCTCTCCCACTCTCCCTGCATCTTCGGTTCGTGCTGGCAGGTCCAAGCAGGAAACCCAAATATGTGGAGAGTCCTCGCGTTCCTTCTGATGCCATCGTGTCAGCACTGAGGAAGGTGGCCGATAACAAGGAGTCCTCACACAATGGTGAGTTTCGCTTTTAGTCAATTTTTGTCTGTTTTTTTTTCTTTCTTTTTTAGGGGGTGGGCAGACATTGGAAAAAGTTACAACAAAAAACTGGCTTGAGAATGAAGGAGGAGAAAAAGGAGAATATTATAACATGGATATGTCTCTATAATTTAAAGGTAGCATCAATTATTGCACGAGTGGTCCATGTAAGCACCAGTGCATGTGAGCATTGTTCCTGGCCCCTTATACAAACAATAGTGCCGTGTTTATTTTAAAGTGTGTGTTTAGATTACAGAAGAGTCAGTCTTCCACTATATGGAGAAACATTGTTGGACCGAAGCAGTGGATTTGTTTCATGGGAATTTAATGAGGACAAAACCTTTTAATTGCTCAGTAACTTCGCATGTATATGTGGGTTCTTGTGTTTCCATGTGTCTGTCTCTTTTCTCTCCTGTGTTGTGTGTTTGTGTGTGTTGGGGTAATGTTCCACTAAGTGCTATATTTTGATTTCCAGCAGAGTGGGATGGCTCAAATTCCTGCCACAGGCTTAAGTGTAGTTGTAGGATGCGTTATCTTTAGCAAAAGGCAACACAGAGAGAGTCCCTCTGATTGTACATTGCTCACATATGCAGACAGTAGTAACCCAGCAAAGCCTAGTCACTGTTGATGGTACATACCAAGGCACGAGGGTGTGTCTGACATTCAGCTGGCACAGAGCAGTGTCTCGGCTCAGCGCGGGCTACCGGCAGATAGCGGACACCAGATAAGTGTTATCTCATGACAGCTGGTGTACCGGCACTGGCACTGGCACTGTACTAATTTTATGAGCTGTGCTCTTGGAAAAAAAAACTTTTGAGACACTTGGTTTGGATTTCTTGCAGTTGCATATGGGGAGAATCTCTGCAGTTGGGCACGTAATAGGCACAGTGTCTTTGTGCAACCTGCAATAGATTAGCATTTATACTCAAACAATAACCTCTCCCCCTTCTCACCATACCACAACACTCTAGTATTCCACATGTGTTGCCTTCATCTGTAGACCTGTAATCTGCCTTGAAGCAAATGCACATAAACACACACCTTCACGTACCTGTGCTGTCTTAGAAACTATCGCTCCCACCTCGCTCTTCTTTGCTTTTCTTCAAACATAGTAAAGAAAAATAATCCTTAATGTGAGTATACATAATGTAAACAAACAAACAAAAAAAACTCACGCAGAAGAGCTCTAGTCGTGGTTGTTTTTAATGTTGTAGCCTCTTCTCTAATTTCTGTCTAGGCTGAAATTACTCTTCAGGCGATATAACAGGCAGAGTTATTTCACAAGTACAGTATGTGACATCTACTGACCAAGCCTCAAGAGAATCTTTTTGCAACCAAGAAATGTAGAGCATAACCAAACTACGTCAGTCTCAAACAAAGGAAGTCCACAAAAATTGAGCTAAAATTCGAAATTGAATTTTGCATTATGTTATTCTTCTCTTGATGATGTAGAGAACAGTTACAGATCTGGTCAGTTTATGGCGAATAAGAATTGACACTAAAATCCCTAGTAGCCAGTATCCAGCCCAATCTAGGACATTTTTATGGCTAATATGTGTTGGAAGAAGAGCAAAAGTCTCCCTCATTTTGCAACACCAGGCATTTAAAATATTTTAGTTTCATTCTAGTCTCTGGGAGTGACTTGTAAATGTTCTCAAATACTAAAATAACCGGTTTTTAAGGTCAGACAGCTTACTTCTATCCTTTGTTGTAGGTTTAGTTAATGTAAGCAGACTAGCCAGGAGAAACTTTCTACCTCCTTCTTCTCACAGCCATAGTTAGCAGGTAAGGAGTTTAATGCTGAGAATTTAGAATGGGCCGACTTACTGAACTTACTATTATGTACAATTAGGCACTGTATAAATTCTAGACTAATGATGGCTAATTGTAATAGCCCAGCTGTAGTAGGATGAGCCCTCATGAACAGCTGACAGGCTTTTGAGCACAGCAACACATCCTATGCGTCTCCCTTTTCACTCTCATTTAGGCAAATTTGTGCACATTGCATTTGATATAGTTTAGATAAAGTGTCTGAGTTTGGCTGAGGCCTGTTAACATCAACTGGATTAACTTGTATTAATGTGCGTTGCTCATTGCATGTGACAAGGACGTATCTAATATTCTTTTGTCAATAAAGAGAGCATCTTTCAGCCTGTGTTGTCGCCTACATCAGAGATGGTAAACAATGCTTGCTTTTTTTTTATTAACTGCGGAGACAGGACAAGATGGTTGTTTGACATTGCAGCTTTTGTAACAAGGTCAGCGTCAGCGTGGAATGTTGATACAGTGCCGGAAGAATCCAAGTCGGAAAATCCATTGGAAGTTTTGCAGCATGAGAACTGTGTGACATTTAGGCCACAAATCAAGTCAGTTATTAGGAGTTGAAAAGGGGCTTTTTGTTGTACGAGTGCTGTAAGTTGCCTGTCTTGAATGTTGAAAAACCTTCCTTCTCATCTATAGTCAGAGACAAACCTTGAGTGCAACTGAATGAATGTCATTTTTTAGATTTTTTTTTTTTTTTTAATGCCATGTCATTTTTGTCCGTGTTTCGTTTGGCTATCCTCAGATATGATTAAAGCCTACATGTTGACTTTGAATGTATTCATTTGTTCTTCTTTTCGGGCTCGACTGTCAGCTTTCCAGGGCTCTGTGTTGTGGACAACCAGGAATGGCTGTAGGCTAAGAAAGGAAATGTGCGTTTGACCTACTGTAGAGTCGTCTCACACAGCTCTGTCTTTGTTGAGGAATTGAGTTTCTTGTGTGTGAATGCATTGTGTATTTCTGTTTTGTCTGTGTGTCCACAAGCACATTAATGTTTGTTTATGTCTTTGCGTGCACGAGTAGGTTTGCAGCAAGCAGTCAACAGTCTTCCTTTCAAAATTGTTTCAGCTGTGGTCTCAGGGCTCTGTTTCTGTCAATCAAGGCTGAACCTCAGGTCCTGTCCTCTCCCACAGTTATGTCTCTCTCCTTCACCCCACCTGTTACTAGTCCAGTGAGACCCGGGCCCCAACACTGAACACGTGTTTCTTCATATTATCTTGTCAGTTCTGAAACAAGCTTAGATTGTTAAGTATTTAACGAGTTTATACCACTTAAAACATCTGTCTGTGGTATTGCATTTGCATCTTGAGTAGTAATCTGACCATTCATTGTCAGTTCCTGTACAATGTCTATTACTCATTTATTAACAACTTTTTGACGACACAGTGTGAATTGGATGAATGTGGTCTGATGTTTTTCTTAATTCCTGACGGAAAACATCTAATCAAATAGAAGTAATCTGACTCACGATCTCACAGCCACAGCTGAGATCCTGACAGGCTGCATGCAAGGAATGCAAATGTAGGAAACCCTGGTGTCTGCTTCTCACTCACTTTAAATTGGCCATTCATAAGATGGTAATGATAAAAGATAATGTCAAATTATTCATATTGTGTTTGTACGGTGCTGCATTGAGAAATGGAGACAGAGGGACGTGAACAAGATTTTTTTTTTTTCATTAAAGAATGAACCCTGTGGGTCAGTTTTTTATAAAGCATCTTTATAAACTGGCTTCAATTTGAGATATTTATAAAGACAAGTCCAATTGTATAATCAAGGCCCATTGTTACCCGTTTATAGAACATATGATGATATTCATTCACCATCTCCCATAAAGGAAAGCAGTAACTTTGTGGTAGCAGAGATGAATGAGCCATGATTTCTTTTTGGCTGTAACAGTGGTAATTCTATTCCTTTACAAGGCAGATCTGGTTTATTGTTGATCTCCTGTTTTAAATTAACAGCTGGAGGATGAAACTTTGTTTTTATTTATCTTTATTTTTCTTTACTCAGTAATGAAGTTTCATTAATCTTTGCTGCTCATCTCTGGAGGATCGTTAGAGCACAGTCACTGTGCCCTGCAGGGCTGAATCGCTTCATCAGGAAGCTTCAGTTCTGTTGGTCAAATGGTTAATGAAATGCCATCTGTCTCTACCATTAGATCAACAATAATAACCGCTAGAGTATGGTGTCAAGCTGAGATGTCAGTCAAACTATGATTATTATCATCTTGCCATTCCCACCCCCCAAACCTCATTTTACTTGGAGATTCTGTCTAACCTCAATATGCTGTTATGTCTCATTGGACACTCCATCTGTGCTCACAGCAAAGGAGATTTGCGGTTCTAACATTGGAATGTGCAATAAGCACTCAACGTGCTTCAGGGGAGCACGTCACCTAGTACCTCTGAACTTAAATGGGGAAGCAGGATGCATGTTCTCATTGAGGGTTCATTAAACAGGCTCCACTGTTGTGGTAATGAAACTCAAGCTGCTAATGAGCACCGGCTGGATTGTTTTCTCGGCAGGGAGAGAACCAAGACAACTCTGTGGAGCCAGTCTGTTAATGGCGCTCCCCCTCCTACTCCATCCTTGTCTTGCTCCTCCTCCTCCTGTCTTCATTCGTCTATCACTGCACCACACGGCTGCTATTTCACACCTGCTCATAAACTTCCTCAGGCGGCAGATAACGATGTTGTTTTGTTTTTGCCTCCATTTGCTGTACAGTTACTGGAATAACAAAGTGGTTCCAGCTACATCCCTAGTTTTTTCCATATCTACAGGATAGTGTTGGATAGACTAATCAGATAGTGTATAGAGCACATCGAGCTTATTTTCATCAGGCAGGTATTTTACTTTATAACTGCATTCTACTCAGATAAATGCAATCATTTTTACCTAGTGTAGGGACAAAGCTCCTACTGCCACAGTTTCATCATGCCTGTTGCAGAATCATAAATAATGTCAGTTATAAAGTCTTAAACAGATTCATTAAGTTGTGCGAAGTAGCATACAAGTGGAGAGCCAGTGTTGATTTCACAAAGTCACGTGAAGCCTATTCTGATAGGACCAATTAATTAACTAGATTAATCAAGAGAGTAATGAGAGCAGCAATCCTGATTGACTACATTCATTGATTTCAGGTGGTATTTATCCAGTGTGGGATTACAGGTCATAATGGACAACAATTCTTTTTAAGCCTTTCTTTCTCATCATCATTGATGTGGAGGCAGTCTGCAACCTTGGTAGAAAGCTCAGCTATAGTTCAACTGTCCATTCACTGAGTTTTCTAAGAGCTTTTTAGTTTCTCTGTACACAATTAGGACTGTATGTCAGTATAAAGAGCTCTTATCCATCAGGTTAGCCGAAGACTTTTTAATTCCGCTTTTAAAGTCCACAGAACGTCTGCAGAAATAAATAATTGAAATGGGCAGATTTAAATCGTCACAAATCACATTTCCTGGTGCGTGAGAAATGATGATAGAATTTTTTTTTTCTTCTAATTTCCACATATATGGTTATATTGCTGTGGGGTGACTGCACAGGATATTGTGCTATAATCCAATGACCCTGCATAAAATACATTTCTGCCCTTTTAGCTAATATAACTAATCTGTTATTTAATCAGTAAAGTTTGGAGTAGAGATATCTGCGCAAATGCTTCACTGTTCCAATGACACATTATTGAACTGCGATAACACTGTAATAAAATGGCATTTTGTCATTTGGAGTAAAGTGGCAGCTACTTTTAATCCACCTCCATCCAGAGAGTTATCTAGCCTCCGTCAGATATGTGCAAATTGGCAGAACATAAACCTCATTAAAAAGAATCCATTGAAATTAGTCATAAAAGAATTTGATATGCACTGAGTGAAACATTTTATAGCTGAACAATAAACTTCTCAGCGCTCCCTGGTGGACAGCCTATGTTATGGTGACAAATTATCACAATTTAATTTATTAATTTATTTATATTAATGTATTTATTAATTTATCTATATTTTTATACACATGCACCCATAGATAAAGAACAACTAAAGACACTCTATGTGTAGATGTGTGTGGCTACACTGCTGTGCCAGGTAAAAGAACAATTGAGCATTAACATGAAACAAGAGCAAACCTAAATTTGAGAGAAGACAGCAGGTCTGGCTTGTCTTCAGTCCACTGTCAGGTTATTTTAGAAGACGGGTAGACCTCTTTCGTGCTTTCCTTTTCAGGAATGCGTGACATCTTGAGAAACCGATTAACCCCCACTGACCTCTTTGCACTATGTTCTTTATTCTTTATTTGTTGCCATATGAGGATGAGGAGGGTTGACTTGATTTATGATTTACACCACTATGTGAGCTCAGTCTCCCAAAATGTGCCATTCCAATGGTTTATAATATTGCTCTAGTTGATATTCTGCTTCTCTGTTTAATGGAAGAGACATACAGTACTGTAACACTTATATGGCCTTGAGCCCAGTAGTGAATAGGACACATACACCATAGTAACATAGTGTTCAATCTGCAATAAAGTGTACAGGGATTACTGACATAGAAACACTGACCATGTTTCTTAGAAGGTCCTTGGGGAAATAATGACTAGTAAAGCTAACTGGTAAACTGTCTATTATTTCCTCACACTAGTACTGTTCCACACCTACAATATGTTGTCATCAGTGTCAGTGGTAAGACTAGATAAACAAGAACAGGTCATTAGCAGCAGTGATTACAGCTGAGGTGCCCTGGAGCAAGACACTTAACCAGCTACAGATTACTATAGACTATGGTTGTTTTGAGCAACTAATAGGTATGACAGTAAAGGTGAAGCAAAAATCATAGATGGCATTATTTGCTTCACATGAGCCAAATCGACTTTGATTTTGTCTACCTGTCATCTTTGTAATAGTTTTAGTGCATTTGACCGTCATTGCTGTCAACGGATGGTAAAAAAGTAAGTAGTGATGAATAGGTGATGATAGCATCCATAAAAGAGCAGGGCCCAGAGTTAAACAATTAAACGGTACTAGACAACTGGCCTGTTGTATCATGTGTATAAACAGAATGATTAGTGAGTCACACGGTATACACAGTTTAAATCCATTCAGAAGTGGTTGACAAGCCATGGTAGTGTAATTGATAAACCTGTGGTACAACCATAAGCCAAACACAGGTTTCTCCATTTACTTGCATGTGCTGTGTTTTTATTTGTTTTTTCAGAAACAGAGAGTTGTTGTAGATTTGGGAGAAGTGGAGGTTTTGCGTCAGTAATGGCTGCAGTCGGCAGTGCGTCTAATTTGTATCGTTGTTACAGTGTATTGATTTGCAGAGAGACCACGGGCTGGAGATATTGTTATTGATGTGGCCCACGTGGCTTGTGTGTCACATACATGTCAGCCTTTCTGTTGGTTGTGGTGTATCTATGTCACATGCCTAGAGGTTCTTTCACAGCCCCAGCACGAGTACAGGACTACTCATTGGTTCTCAGATGCAGGTGGGTTTAAGTGGTTTTGAAGAACCAGTGATGAAGTGGTCCTGTCAGGGCCCAGCAATATAGAACTGGTTGATGGATTTAATAAGATTTACTCCTAAACCATCAACTCAGTCTAAGGACACAAAGTCAGAGGGCTAGCAGGAACCTCTACAACTGTGAAGAATCACTTCATCAACAAACTATTACCAACAATTGAACTATTTTCAACATTATATTACATTATACCCAAAGCAAGTACAAACACAGTTTAAAGTGCAGCTTCATACCGTTTATTTAATGTCAGAAAAGGACTGTTGTAATGTTTGTTTTCCCTCATCATATAGAAAAATCTCTAAAAGAATCCCTTTAGAGTGTCACAGTGTTTGACTTCTGTTCTTCATGGATCCATAATGTTTGCAGCTCTAGAGCTAAAAACCATGCCTCTGACAGACAATCATAATAAAAAACAACCTGTCACTGTCTGCTAATGTACGGTGGCCATAAATGCATGATGTGTAAGGTGCCCCCTTTTAAAGACCTGGGACCAATTCCCATTATCTCTCCCCATCTACTAAAAGTTGATGAAGCTTGCAATGTGTTGTTGTGTACTTCAAATTATTATTGAACCACAACCAGCTTTCAATACAGATGATATCTGTCCATAGTTGAATTTTACACCTTTTTGCTCATTATGAACATGAATCTCAGTTATACTACTATGATGTTACACAGAAAGTGATTTAGACTAATAATTCATCATTTCCATTATTGCTTTTTTTTTTTTTTTCTTAAATAGAATTAATGACAGAAAAATCAAATATAAGTGTCACAGTAAGGTTATGCCAAAGAACACAGCATTGAACACTTACATTCCACACATTGTCAAGGCCAACAAGTGTACACACTCCTGTTCCCGGTTATTAAGATTTGTGCATGTTTCGATGAGTAAATGATAATTGAGCATGACTTCCCTTATACATGATTACATTGCTGTGTGAAGACTTAACATTATGTGTGCTATAATCCAGTGACCCTGAAACTATCTATAAAATCACTGTCATCGTCATTCAGGCCTCAGCGTCGTCTTTGCACCAGTGGTCTCCAAAGACTCATCTCATGCGTTTACGTGAGCAGGGTGACATTCCCTATAAAAGGTAGATTTTCAATGTATGTTCTTTTTTACTGCATGGTGTTTGCAATGGAGAAAAGGTAGTGAAAGCCCAGCAGCCAGTGCATATGAGGTTAGCATTCAGTGTCTGTTTCTATATAAACAAAAGCTTCAGTTAATTGAGCAAGAAAACCTTGGGGCCTGTTTGAGTATTATTATGTCTCGTTTCAGGCCTATAGTATATTTCAATTTCTAAAAATTAAAAGCAAGTACTTTTATAAGAGGTGGTGCAACTGTCTGAAAGGCAGTGCCAACATAAAAGCATAATTACATCAGAAACCAGGCAGACGTCAAAGGGGTAACGTAAATATTCTGCACAGCCTCAACTTAGAGATATGTGCTTGTCTGCCATTACTTACAAGACAAGTATCCTCTCTAACACATTTTGTTCTTGGCTGAAGGAAGAAGACACATGCCTAACATGTGCCAGGCCATAATGGCTACTTCTGTTTTGTACAGAAGCCTTTGATAAATTGCTGGCATGGTTTATTCTTCCATCACTACATTTCTCCTGTTGTTCTATAACGGCATCGGCTGCATTTTAATCATGACCACCAGCATACGTTTACAAGAAAATCCAAGAAGCGTTGGTGTTATTAAATTAGTGGTGAATTAGTTCTCACCACTTGTACAATCTGCTTGATTAGGCATGCTTTGTATGTCTGGGAAAAAAACCAAAAAAAAAACAGCTACTTTTCAACGATAAGACAGCCTTGAAAAGGCTAATAGTGGCGTCACTGTTGGAAGTACCATACAGGATCATTTTAAACCTTACCAGACCAGTGACCTATGATGTTGCTACACTGTTACTGCAATATACTGTATTGCATTATACAGAGAAGTGTTTCCGTTATTTAGCCTTCACTCACTGACATAAATGGGTTCCAAAAAATTATGGAAACACCTGTCTGTATAATGCAATACATTTCCCTTTAACATAAAAATGATTAAAAATACAAATAAAAAATTGTTGTAGCTTGAAGGTAATTACTTGATTATAATGAATGCACATTCACAGTGAAGGGGAACACGTTAAATGTATATGGGTATTTGCATGTCAAAGATGTCTATGTGTGTTTGGTGGCTTGATTTTGACTTGAACAGAGCTTGGCAGTAGACTGTACCGGTGAACTTTGTTTGTATTTAATCAGATTTACTGCCAGCATTATTAATAACTGTGGAAGAAGGAGGCTAAAGGAGAAAATGAAGGAGAGGAGGAAAAGGTGCTGACAGAGAGCTGTATAATGAGCTTTTGTACCTTGGATGCCCCCCCCCCCATCTGTTTGTATAGTGGTCAGATCAGGTCAGTTTTTCTAAGGGAATGTTTTGACTCTGTCTTCTTGATTCATTTGCCACATCTACATTTGAGATATGAATGGATGATAAAACGCTCTGAGTTTCAGCACAGGTAGTTGCTCATATTTATCCCCAGTGTTTTTGGGAGGGTTTTAATATATTCAAAAAGGCAATACATTTAAACAGAAAAGAAAAAGATTGCACGTGGTCTCTGCCTTGTGGGTGGCACCCCAACCTTGAAATTGCAGCCTAAACATGTTTTAAGGCTCCAGAGTTAAGACTGCAGACACTCTAAGCTGTGTTGGAAAAAGACCACGTCCACTCATTGATATTCAGAGGCTCTATGAGTGAGAGCTGTAAACAACCAGAAAGCCCTGGAATTGGCACTCAAGGCGTGTTGCTGGACACACACACACACACACACACACACACAGTGCTTTCTTAACAATGCTAGACATTCACATGTATTCAGACTCTCTCTCTTTCTCTCTCTCACACACATACACACACACATAAACTATCACCCCCACCACTCTCTCTCCCCCTTCTCTCTCTCCCTTGCTCTTCTTTGCTCCCCCTCTCCAGGTCTGCACTACATCAGCAGCAGCTGGAGAGTGCAGCATAGCATTTCAGAGCAGAGCTGAGGAGGGCAGGGCAGGCAAAGTGGCCCCTGTGTGGGCCATCCAGTGGAGAGAGGGAATCTGCCCGCTCACATTGAGAATTTCTCTTTCTCTCTCTCTCTCTCTCTTTTTTTCTCTCTCTCTTTTTTTTCTCTCTCTCTCTCTTTATCTCTCTCCCTCTCTCTCTCTCTCTCTCTCTCTCTCTCTCTCTCTCTCTTTTCTAGTGCTGCAAGCAGAGAAACAGCCAAGCTCCTCCTCCCCTGCCACCCAGGAACTGATGACAAGGCTGGGCTTTTTACTGGGAGAAGGGATCCCGGGTACGGCACGCATACCTATGGACGACAAGAATGAAAAGAAGGTATTTCATTTTCTCCCTCCCCTCCAACTCCCTCCCTCTTCCAACAGCAGCTGCTGCTACCGCTGCAGCGCACAGATAGAGATAGAGGAGAGATGGAAAGGATGAGAGGAGGAGGGAGTTGTTACAGTGTAACAGAAGAATGGATTTTCTGTTGCAGCTTGATTATTTTTTCCTCTTTGCATTATTATTTTTATTTTTTTGTATGAGGATTTAGGAGGATTTTTGGCACCACAACCAACGGTAACTGTCAAACTGTTTTGTTTAACATGTTTTAAAGAAAGTAACTGCCTATTTGAAAAGTGGTTTTATTTCAGTGCAAGAGCTCTAGTGTGGTGTGCTAGTCTCCCAGTAACTTGAGTGCTATTCCAGGGGCTCTTGAGTATGTAACAAGAGTGTCTGAGCGCGGGTCCAGAAATAGTTATACTAGGTTTGAGCCTCAGTTTGTTTGGCTCTACTAATTAAGCTGGGGCTGTGTGAAGAGCAGAGCAGAGCCCAGCATGCTACTCTTGCCTCACTCGTCTCGTGTCTTGGACACGTTTTGACACTGAACCGGCAATCGTAGAAATGTAAAAGAGGCTTACAAAGTATTTCAGGAATCATGTTCATTAGTTCAGATGTCAAAAGAGGAGACAGGCAATATAGACATGTAATGGTTTTTACTTTGTTTGTTTGTGTGCATGTAGGTGTGTGCTCAGAGCTCAAATGGGGAGGAGCACATTATTGTCATCTGCCAGCAATTCTCTTTCCCTCCATACTGCTGTTTTACAGCATATCTTTAGCTCAGCATGTTGTTTTTGGATCTGCCTTACAGTAAATTATTAAATGTCAGTAATTTGTTTGGCTCTTTCTTGATAAGAGTGATAAGCATGAGCTCTGGGCTGCAGCCTCAGGCTGGAAGTTGCACAGCGATGTGGAAATGGGAAATGTTATGTTGCTAATATGAGCATTCCACAAGTTGTTAATGGTGCTGCCAGACATGCAGTATCCCTCCTGTTCTGCTGCTTGTATTCTTTCAGCACGCCTTTGTACAAACATGTAGAGCTTTAAACAGCAACAGTCAGTGCATGTTGAATCAGAGGTTAGTCCCATGTCTCTCTCCAACTGATGAAGAATTGGTGAGGCTTGCTATTTTGTTTGACTGGGTTGAGCTAGATGAGATTTGTTCCAGAAAGGATGCAAATATGTCTCATCTTCTTTTCAGTCCAGTTAAACCGATGTTAATTTTGGTGACTTTCCCAAAACATTATGGCCTGTGGTGCCTATTAGAGGATAATTACCTAATTACATTTTTAGACTTTGCTGTATTATTTATAGAAACAGGCGTGTGATATTGTGTTGCTGTGTACAACACACTTTCACAAAAATAAATGTTTTAAGCAGGAGAAAGATTTCTTTTGTTTAACAACCTCACTTTTAATCAATACACATTCGAAGTAATTACTGTTCCAGTTGGAGAAAAGAATTATCTTCATAGATTTTAGTGCAGTAACCATCCAGTATGTGAGAAGGACTTAAAAACAGGATGGTTACGGATGTTTGAGGTCAAGTATAATGTTAGAAATGGTTTGAGAAACTTTTGTTGAGAGTTTAATTGGTGCAGTTTGTTTGAAGCAGTAGACAGCCTTGCAGGAAGTGCTGCTTGAGAAGCCAGCTGTGGGTGAAAGTCCCTCAAGCAGCAAAATATCTGCAACAAACTAGTTTTTTTAATGAATGAGATTGATTGGACCTGGGCTTACAGTAGATTTAATTGGGGTGTTTTATTTTTAGGTAATTTTGTTCCTCTGATTTGAATGGATTATTGAAGCTAATTGTGGACATGTTTGTTTCATGTCTATTTGTCTGTAAAGATAGTGCTATGTCTGCCAAAGAAACTGCCCCTTGGTGGAAAAATAAAGTTTGTTGAATTTATAGGACGTAATGTCAATGGACCAGGTTGTGGGAGGAACTGGTTCAAAGCTTACTGAGCAATAAGCTTGCTCACTCTCTGTGGTGTGTAACTGTTAAAGGCTTTGGTTCTTACGCTGGGACAAGAAGGACCTTTAGCTACAGTACATTGTTTAGAATCAGAATACAGTTGAAGGATGATGGGGAAACAGGACAAACCAGCTTTAATTTGGATTTCTACGGTTGTCAGTTAGCTCAAACAAAGATCCAGCTGCTGTATGCTTGTCAGACAGGCTTGATGACATTAGAAAGGTATCTATTGTGTCACAACAAAGTTGAGAGCTCTTCCCTTGTGAAATTCTCTTCAGGCTTATTTTGGTCCCTCCAGGTATATGACTGTGTAATTTTCGAGCCCTGCTCCATTTACAGTGCTTATGCCCTTCGGTTTATGTGTCATGCTCACACGTGAAAGGCTTGTTTATTTGTGAGGGAATGCTTCACATTACTTTCACATGATCCAGGTCAAAAAGACCACGTCCAATCTTTGATTAAAGCGTTCTTTGAAATTCTCTCAATTCTCCTTCCACAGTAGAGTTGGAAAATTGTTTTTGTTGTATTTATTACTGCTCATACTGCAGGGATGTGAACATGTTGCCAGATGATAGATTATATTGAGTTGACTTCATACTTCATTGAAATAATTGATTAGTAGAGCACTTTCTTGGTGTAACTTCACCCTTGTCTCCCTTCTCCTCAGTGCTCTGTGACTAGCCAGGGTATCAGCCCCTGCTCTACGCTGACCAGCAGCACGGCATCTCCCAGCACTGACAGCCCATGTTCAACACTCAACAGCACAACCAGCCGCCCACCTCTCAGCCGCTCCAGCCCCTGTGGGACCATCACCAGCCCCAGCTCCACACTTGAGAGCAAGGACAGCGGGATCATAGGTGAGAAATTACCAGCAAATATCCTTAAATGTAGCCTGTGGAGCTTTTGACCAATAGTAGAGCTATGGAGCAATGTTTTTATGACTGGGTTCCTGTTTTGTTCGTATCCCAAACACACACTAGGATACATTCCTTTTGCAGGTATTTGTTTTTTTTATTTTTTATTTAAATTGGTTTTGGCCAAGTGTTTTGTGAGGAAGTAAATGCATTCAACATGCTTGTCAGGCCTCAAGGATACACACTGTGTTTTTGTGGGTGATAGTGAATGTAAACACAACTTTGTTTGTTTTCAAGAACACGCCATTCGTTTGAAGCTAGCAGCTTAAAGCTGCCCGGTGGAAATATTTTACCGTTTCACTGCACTTGTATTTGAAGCAATTGTCTCAAATCGTGCAGGGTGATGCAAAACTAAACTGCTCAATATTGGTTGACATTCATATCTGAACCCACATAATATAAACCAAATTATAGAGTGTCTGTCAAATAATCAGCTTCAAACTGACTTCACTGCAGTTTAAACCCACCTGTGGTGCCTTTGCCAAAATAGTCGGTAACCATGCTAGGAATGTGAGTGATGAGCCAAGTCAGCTGCCGATCCAATGGGCAACAAGGCACAGTGAATCAATAGCTTAGTCAGGATTGGTAATACCCCACCTCAGGGCAATGACAAAAACCAACCTCTCATTTACTACAGCCAGCTTACCGGTGGCTGCATCAGTTGCCAGGTTTGATATAATAGATAATGACAAAGACTCTGCTGACTTATTTATTTTAGTATTTATTCTGCAAAATTCAACAGTTAGCACAGATTCCTTAGCACACTTTCTTTTTTCAATCACTTGCTACAGTGTTTCCTGTGAAGCTCCTCTATTTTTAATTGATATTCTGAGAATTGTTAACTCGTGTGCACCTTATGAGTCTTACCTGCATGGTGTCAGTCATTCATCATTCTGTTAAACCTATTACGACTGAATAGGATTTGTGTCAGACTGCATTCATCTTCTACCATGTGTCAGTTATTGGGTTTGTATAGAGCTGTTCTGGTATGAGAGATCATTGGGGTGACAGTTGCCAGAGTTTGACATTGTACTGTATCTCTAGTAATAGCCCTGTAAGACATCTGGGGATTTACACAAGCTGACAGGAAGATGACGTCTATTCATGTATTAATCCGTCTGCCGTTTCTACTCACAAAGCCTCCATGGGCTATAAAATGTTAGGATTTTGTTCTGAAAATGGGGTTTGAATGTTTGTAGTGAGGATTCAATAGCAAATAGTAACTGTATGATAACTGCAGATATCCTCAGATGAACTTAACTAATTTCTGAAAGAACTATGGTTATTTAGGTAACTGACTGACATGATTGCACTGCAGTAGAAAGCTAAATGCTAAAGCCAGATATAACACAACAATTTGGATTTCCAATTTAGCTGAGTTGACATAAGTGCTTACTAAGAGTCAGTCACTTTATCCCCCCGAAGCAATATCATTGCTCACTGCTAAATTATAAATGGAAACTGTGATACAGTATCTTCCAGCATGGAGCATCAACAGGCTTCCACCCAGGTTGAGACAGTCGCATAGCAGGTGTTGTAGTCCATTTCATTGTAAAGCTACTTTGCTTGTGTCAAATCAAAACTTCCCACCTACCTGCCTTAATAAGACAGGACATGGAAAAGAACAAAGCTATGTTGTGTCCACAAGTGAGATTCCAGCCTGTGATTAATGCTCCCTGGTCTTTGAAGTTTGACTTTGCAATGTCTTAACATTTACAAAACAGAAGAGTTTCTTCATGAGGTTCCTGGGGGAGGAGCTATAACAGGCCTATAGCACCTGCTCTTCATAAAGAAAAATTATCCACATGTTTAAATAAATAATAATATATAATTTGCCATCGCTCTATTTAAACCAAGTGAGCAATCATTGTAACCTTTTTTATACTGTGGTGACTGCCAATGCTTTGCTGAGAGAAGGGTTAGACATGTCTGCTTTCATGAATGACTTCATATTTGCCCAGTTATACATCACAGTAGTCACATTGTCCAGGATGTGTTTGTTATATTAATATTAGTGATGACGCAACATGCCGCAGCATTATGAAATCCAGATTAGTAATGTGTGATGCAAACACAACCAGCTGGCCAGTGACTTCCAGTCCTCTGTCTGTATTGATGTTTTTGTATCCAGCTGCCTGTCACTCAGCTTTTGGGTTGGTGTTAAAGGGATGGGTTGGCCTGGGGGAGGATTAAAGGATTTGTTCTCATGTAACTAAAACACCTGTTTAAACTTGTTTTTTAGTAAAAAATACTAAAAACGGTTTTTAAAACTATTTCACTTTTTTCTGACATTTTCTAAATGTTAAAATGTGTATTTTGGTTCATAATACAGCATCCAGTCGCTGTTTACAGTGTTTGATGTTTCAACTGAATAAAAGCAAAGAAAAAACAAAAGGCATTAGAGGAGTCTGTGCTCAGGAGTTTGTGCTTTCCAGTTTATTAGTGAAAGCAGGCTGTCGTTGTAAATAAACATCAAGAAGTGAAGAAAATCAGGGAATTATTCAAAGTTAAAAGTTCAATTATAGCTCAGTAACTCACCAGAGGTAAATAAAGAAAAAAATTCATATCACAGAGAACATTACTCTCATATTTCTCATCTCTTTCCTCCATCTTACCTAATCACCCGCTTTAATTCGCTTCTCTGCTTGGATCTCCTCTCAGCCACCATCACTAGTTCTTCGGAGAATGATGACCGCAGCGGCTCCAGCCTGGAGTGGAGTAAGGATGGCAGCCTGAGAGGTAGCGGACGCCATGGCCTGGCACAGAGCGTGCGGGCTGACACCTGCTCTCCTGTGGCTGAAGAAGACTCCAACAGTGCCACAGCAACGCCAGCTGACACCCCATCCAGGACAGACCAGCAGCAGTCCAACATATCAGCAGGGGCATCAGGGCCACCACAGCCTCCAAGTCACTCACCTGAGGGACCCATTCCGTACCCACCACAGACATCTTCATCCCTCATGATGCCGAGGCCGAACTCGGTAGCAGGTATGGGCCTTTGGTTTTTGAGCTTTTGACATCTGGATGTCTTCTGTGCAGAGGAGAGAGAGGAATGGATCTGTATACCTCTGATTCAGCATCACGCCAAACATTTTACTTAAACTTTCTTCTTGTAGCCTAGTAACCTTTATTATGTTGACAGGAAAACTGTGATTCTGTGCTTGGGTGTCTCCCTGCATTGCGTTGGCAGTCAGTTCAATATTGTCACGCTATGTTATGACCTGTGCCTGAGGCTGACAAGTGGCGTGTCATTTCTAGTCTGAGCAAGTGACAGACAAGACAGGAAAAAAACATGTGTAGATACACAGCGAATGGGTTACTTAGTGTTTTTCGGAAGACAGGTTGTGCTTTTCAAAGACGAGCAGGGTATCAAGGCAGAAGTTGGAGATTAGGCAGCTGTTGCGTGTTGTGCCTCGGCCTGGCCTGCCATGCCGGACCTAAGCGCAAGCCACTGTCTGGCTGATCTGTTCTGCATTCCTGCCCCTGGAACCTCCCTGTTATGGCTCAGCTAGCCATATCCACACAGCTGTCACAGTTGTTGATATCCCTCACGACCCCCTCCCCCCTTTTCCATTCTCAGGTCTCCCTCTGTTTCTGCTGTTTCTAAGCCATAGGTTTTATATCGTCCTTTAAAACTTGAACCATTGCAAGGATTTCAAAAGGCAGGTTGAGACCAAGTTGATGCAAATACCAACAAAAATCAAGCCCTCACTGAATGCTGTTCTTGAACTAGTTACTTCAGTTGTGTTATACCTATAGATTCAACTAAGGATGGATTTGAATATGTAAGTGAACTGGGCTCACCAGCAATGTAGAGTGCAGCTCCAGTTGCAGTCACATGCTAGTTAGCTTAGCCCATACCCAGGGGACCATGCTGCATGTGCTTGCTATTAGGTTGGTTAGACTAATAGGAACATATTTGATTGTTATGGCTATTACAGGCTAGAAAATGAACGGAAAAACAATCTTCTCTGGAAGATGAAGATTGTATGAAGGGATGGGTGATGCTGACAGAAGCTAATGAAATAAACAAATGAAAAGTTTTTAGAGAAGATGAACTGTATGTCACACTGCATGATACTCGCAGATGAGTTCACTGGTGATTGACTGGAAATGACAGGGAAATTTCAACAGCAGGGGCAGACTGGGCAGAACGGGGGTGGGGGGAGTAAAAATTTAAGTGGACTCTGGTCACACCAGTTAGTAAGACAAAGGGTCATCTTACAATTTGCAACAAGTAGCCAACTTAACTGATGATGGTAGTCTGAATATAAAATTATCCATCGGTGTATCAGTAAGACAGAAAGGTAGACTGGGTACTAGAAATAGAAGCGGAACAAATAGTACATGGTTGGTGCATAACCTGGTCTCAGACATACAATACATACCATAGCTTATGTATGTATTTCACACACTGCGCACTGCTCTTTCATAACACTTTGCTAGTGTTGTGTTCTGTAACTGAATTTGTGCCCACATTGTTAAAGGCAAAGTGCTGAACATGCCTGTTCATCGCCCATTCCGTTGTTCCATTAATCTATACCCTTGTACATCTCATCATTATTTTATCCTAACATAAACCTGAACAGCGCACACACATTGGCTCATAAAGCTAACAGACCAGGAAATATTTGACTGTTTATGTGTGTTGCTTTGCACGTGAACGCCAGTGTGCTCGTCTCTGTGCGTGTGTGCTCCAAGAGTTTATGGGCTGATGTCATAGTTATGCAGCGTTGCCCTCTAGGGACCTGTGAAAATCACACCTTAGATTTTACGCCGTGTGAAAAAGCCCTGGGAGAGGACATTGACGACATGGAGAGACAACTTCATTTGTGGACCAAACCCATCTGTATTGGTATCACGGTGTGCCAGGGACAGTGCTTCTTTTCTGTTGGTTCTCAAGGAAATTGTATTCAATAGAAAGAAAATTATTCTAAAGAAGCAATTACTGAAGCAGGTAGGAGTTAAATGGAAGAGATGCCATTGTGCTAAGCAAACAGAAATGTATTCATCATTAGAGCATTCACTCTGTTTGCCAGAACCTCGATGACTTGTCTTCGTTGTCTGGCTTTGTACACCAGCACACAGGATAACAATGTGTCTGCTGTGAATTTGCCAATTTGTCCTTGACATTGAACAAGGACATGGAGATCCAACATGAAAATAAATATAATGGCTGCATATAATTTGCTTTAATGTGTCGATGCAAAACTTGAGATAGAAACTGATAAATGATCCCTTCTCCCTATGTAAGTATGAAGGCGAAACTCTCATTTCTCCAGTTTTGTCACATCCCAGCAGTTAGATGGTCATGAGCTCTCAGAAGTGACCAAAACAGGGAGCTTGCAGGTATAAACATTTAGATACATTTTCTTTCCCAGGGTGTCTGGGCTCATCTTAAGGCATAGTGTGAAGTACTTTGGCATCTGAAAGGAGCTCTGAGTAGAACTACATCTTTATGAAGCTGAAAGGAGAAAGTTAAGGTTGCTTGAGAATCTGTGGAGCTATCCAAGAGGTACCCAATGGGAGGTGCCCCTGGAGCAGACACACAACATACTGGGGGTGGGGGATTGTTGCTCCCTTGACCCTGACATGTGCTGGAAAATGGATTGATGGATGGATATTTATATATTTCCCAGAGCTTGTAGTCAACAGTTTTCATAGAGAACTATTTTGAAAATAGGCAACAATGAAACCTTACTTTTTCATTGTTACATGGCAACCCACACTCAGGTTGTACCTTGAATAAAGCAAAATATACATCCAGTATGATTTCACCATTCGCCTTCAATTCAAACACTGTACTGTCCTTTCATCAATTGACTTATCATTGGAACATTGTGGTAACTATAACAGACAACTGAAAGAACGATATAATGTTGCAGACAGTTGACGCACGAAGGCCAAATTTTCTCAAAGGCAAAGTGGATTTTGTCCATCTGTCTGATGCCAATCAACTGCTGTATAGCTTGGCTTCTAGAATGTTAGCAATGTATGTAGAAGGAATGTCGGCATATTACCGACAAGTGTCATTTGCACTGCCTTGGTGAACACACCTACACACACTCTCACACTGTGGCTAGCTTCTCCTTGGGCTACATTGGAAACTACATGCGCTGCGGCAAATCAAACAAATGTTGGCACAAACCATCTGTCACAGCAGACGGGGCTGAATTCAGATGCCTCTTTAGGAGCAGTTTTTAATTGTATCTTTTGCTGTTAGTCTAAGAAGGTAAAGTGCCTTGGCCACCATTCTTCATCGAAAATATCTTTTAAGGCAGCGTTTAAAAAGTTGTCACAACCACAACCCCAGCTCGCCCTGCAGATATTTATCATCCATCTCATATCAAAATACACTGTTTTAAAGTTCATAGCTGACCTCATGTAAGGGTTGTGTGGGAGCCTGAAAGAAATGTGAATGGCATTTTTTTCCTGGGCTTCTTTGTGTTTCCAGAGAACCTCTCTGGGAAAATCTTTTACTTGCTCACTCTGTATGCATCATAGTGCAATGCAGTCCTTTTTTCTACAGCGCCGTATTTAAAGCCTTCCGAGACAGCTCTCAACCAACATTTTTTACTAATGTAATAAATTTCTGTCTTAACAATGATTCAGTTTGGTTCATTGTGTTTCATTCATTGATATCCTATTCAAGATCAAATCTTGTTTCTTTTCAGTATGGTATAATATTATAAATCACTCAATTCAGTGACTATCAGTCACAGTTGTATAACCACCAAATAAATGAATCCAGATTAGGTGAAAAAATCGCCAAAGAATAACTAAAATGGCAGAGAGATGAGACACAATAAATGTGAATTATTTCAGTTTCACCTCACATTTTAAAACATGTTTCATGATTTTATTCTCAATAGTGTTGCCCTCACATTTCAGGTAGTTACAAGCGGTAACATAATTTGTTTCACGGCTCTGGTTTCCTTATTGTTTCTTGCAATCCAGGATTTTAGAATATGAAAACAGATCTTGCAATTGATGGCATGTTGGATTTAGCCTGTATTGTCATTTCTTCAAGTGCCTGGTCAGCACATTAACAACACTAACCTTTTGCCCAAATTGAAACTTGTGTCAGAAGTTGAATCTATGAACACATGGTTTGAGCAAAATTTCATCCCTTGTGTCTTGCACTCTCGCCACCCTTACTCCTCATTATATTAAGGTAATAAGAATTCTATTTTGAGTCATTCAAGTTAAGCCTTTAAAAAAAAAAAAAAAAAAAAAGGCTTACAGAGTCAAAGGGTTGTATTAATTCTGGCCACTGGAATTCCATGATTTTGAAATCTTAGCTTGAGCTGCTTGTGGTTGGGTTACTGAGACAGGGAGACTGAGTTAGGGTCACTGTGGCTGAGGAATGGTGCTACAGTGCCTCTGTGGTGTTTAGCTATTCAGCAAAGCTTTGTGGTCTGAGCCATGGTGGTACAGTACACACTCATTGTTTGTGTGTACTCCAAAGTCCTCTGTTCCTCTGGCCAAACTCACGCTCTGTGATACCTTCACCAGTGATAATGGATCCAAGATGTTTTGTTAGACTCTGTCCTCAGCTAAGTCTCTGGAGTGTTGAAAAGCAAATCCTAGGATTTGTTGTTTCTCTTTCAAAACGTTGGACAAGGTAAGGTTTGAGTAATCATGAGCTCACATCTGTGTTTTATTAGGAAATCTCAGAAATGTTTGCAAAGGTCAGACAGTAATTTTCTCAAATTACAAAATCATGCCTTTCGAACTTGTGCAGTACTGCTGCACAAAGACGAGTTATGGCTTTTTAAATTTGATAATACTGTAGTCTCTTTGTAGTTATGGAACAAGAAGGTATGATGTAACTTTTTCATCTGATATGCTGTAAGCTTATGTGTTCTCTGGTAGTTTTTAAGACAGTAGTGCCTGCTGTAATTTTTGCAACCTGATTGAAGACATGTCTGCATTGATTTCTTTAGGTAGCCATGGATATTCAATTCTGCCCCTGGCTTTATGTAGTCATTGATCTGTTGAGACCAGAGATTGAAAAGAAAGCAAAGAGAAAACGGATAACCCATTCATATCCTTGAGCTCTCTCAAAAGGTCACAGCCACATCTTTTAAAATGTCCACTTTCAGAGAGCTCTGAAGAGCCACTCTGTCACAGCAGGAGCAAAACAAAAACCGTTGCAGCGATCAATCTGCTTGAGCTTTGAGGAGCTGTGTTAAATTCTGCACAGTGACACTCCAGTGAAGGATCAGAACTTGCCAAATGCCCAATCTCAAAGGGTCAGAGTCTTAACTCACTACTCTCTGCCACAACAGAGCCATTTGTCTAAGTTTGATTAACAGCACATCACTATTGAGAATTATGCAAAAGCTGTTAAGGAACTATGCAACTGTTATGACTGCATGAATATCCTAATGTCCAAGGTCTCTCTTCTTCCTAGTTATAGCTCGTGGCACAGAGTTAGTTAGGTATGACCTGACCTGTGTTTCAAGTTGTGCCTGCAGTTTCTGTGGAGAAAATATACTTTACGCTCTTTATTGTGTTTCTAAGCTTGTACAGTGCAGTGAGGTTATTTTATAATTATATGCTTTTTTAGCAATGAAACTTTAAAATATTGAAATTTGATAAAGATCTAAATATTCCCTATTGCATGATTTGTAATTACTTTGGCGATAACTTCTTATGTGTCGCCATTATCAGATCAAACTTTAATTTTGTTCAGCCGTGTGGCTCTTTACCAAATACTTAGTAAACTAATAGCATTCCCTTCAGCCTCAGCTATGCTTTGTTGTTACTCTTGCACTAATTAGGAGATATCAGACATGGTAAAATGCTAAACTGACATGGAGAACTTGGTAAACATTTATCTGCTAAACATGAGCTTGTTGGTATTCCCATTGTGAACGTGTTAGCATGCTGATATTAGGAGCTTGGCTGTACACTCTTCCTCGTCTTCTATTTCTTGGAGATTCTTGTATCAAATCAAAGTAACAAGCTGCTCGTTTGATCTAATCATATTTGGTTCTGATCTGGCCATCAACAGCTATGGGTCTGTGGGCTTTCTCTACACTGAGTTGAATATTTCAGGTAGTCTGTACTCCTAGGCTTTGTACCACTCTCAACAAGTTTCACCATTCAAAAGGTTGTTTGTGTTCAGATTATAGATGGTTAAGGTTACAGTTGGCAGTGGCCCCACTGAGGGCATGGTCTGCCAAAACTAGTGATGGAGGTAAGCTTATCTAAGGGTAAGAAAGAAAGTCTCCTGTGCATCCCACAGTATGAAAAAGTTTAAAATTCAAAGTGCAGCATTGTAAATTTGAAAACTCGAAAAGAAATCATAAATCTTCACAATCATAATTCCTTCTACCAAGCTTTATAACAAGAAAATAGTGACTGAAGTCAGTGCTGGCAGTTTGTAGGAATTGAAACTTTCTTCAACATATTAATTTTTCACCTTTGATCAAGAAAGTGGTCTATTGCAGCCAGAGGAATTTTAAAGTTTCCATGGTAACAAGCCAAATTTGCATGCAGGCCACCTAATTTCCACTTAGCACTTACTCGTCTTAAGCAAAAGGGATTTTGACTTAACAGGTCAGAGGAGGGCTGGAGGTAGAGGTGATGTTAAGGTGTTTAGAACAGAGGATTCACTAGGGGTGGGTGGGTAATAATGAAGTATATATTTTAAGTTTGTCTCTCCATTTGATTTCATTTTTCCATATAATTTCCATATATCAAGATTTCCAGGGTCAAAGTTCTCATATAACCCCTAATGAGCTTACTTACTTTACTGTGTGATATTTAAATACTTAGCTAAATGTTGTAACTAATTAATGAGGATTAGGCTGTGATAATTATCACAGTAATAATTTGGTCCTATCGCCCAAACTCATCACAGTGGTAATAAGACTTCCATCTGTGTTATAGCAGCCAAGTATTTTGCCTCTCATTTTAGAGGTAATTCACAGAACTTCCAGCCTTACTCTTAAAACTGTCTTTCATCCTCACTCATACAATGTCACACAATGAACTCTGCACTGTCTTGAAAAGGCAAGACAGTGGTCCAGGTGATGAGAGTACTGATTGTATCCATTGGTAAAGAGGAGAACCAGAGCCAAGTCAGGGATATAAAGGGAGGGGGGGCAGTGGTTGGAGCAGAGGAGCTCGGCCCTTTTCTCTGTTCTGTCATGGGAAACACAGAAGAGAAGGTTTCAAAGGGCAGACCTGCCTGAGGTAAAAAAAAAAAAAAAAAAGAATCCCATTTTCATCAGAATACACATTTGGGCAGCTTCAAAGTCACTTCAAGCACAGACGTCAAGGTATCATATGTGTGTTTTATCAATGAGTAGCGGTGTACAAGAATAGGAGGGAATCCAGAGACTTGAGGTAAAAAAGAATTGAAGAGGTGGATTGGAGGGATGTGAAGACATCCTAGGGGGAATTCTTGGCCTTGATAGAACTGTGGATAACAAGAGATATGACTTAACAAAAAGGAAAAATGGTTATGGTGAAGGATGCAATACCACAGATAGGAATAGTGTGTGCATTTAAATTACTTAAGTCAAAGTGAGTATTACTCTCAGTCTTTACTTATTGGACCACTGGGGGAAAAGATGAGCCGTGTGTTGAATAATGTTCAATGTGGCTTTAGCTTTCTCCTCTACAGAAATCTTGAAAAGATCTGAAGGGAAAAAAAGATGTCTTTATGTGCTCTGCTGATGTCAGTAGTGGGCTTTAGTGGCAATTTGCTGCATAGAGTAGATTCCCTGTCCATCCTCCCTCTCTCCACCTCTGTTACCACATCTGTCTTGCCCCCCCACACACACACACACACACACACACACACACACACACACACACGCACACACACACACACATACAATCTTATCCCTCACCCCACTTCAGCCAGGATCATTGATTAATATGACAGTAGCTGCCCATTATAAACTGTAATAACCCACTGGAGAATAAATTTCTTGGTTTTCCATTTATATTTCCTCTAATTCACTCCCTTTTCACCCTCTGCTGCTTGCTTACCAAATTTTGTGTGTGTGTGTGTGTGTGTGTGTGTGTGTGTGTGTGTGTGTGTGTGTGCGTGCGTGCAAATGCATGCAGACAGAACTCTATGCATGTGTATAGTGAGTGCAGAGAGGGTGACACTCCTCTGTATTCATTTAGTGAGTGCCTGGATGCTGTGACTGGCTGAGCACTAGAGAGGGGGCAGCCAAGCCCTCAGCTCAGCAGCTGAATGCTGCCAGTGTGCCTGCATGGGAGCATTGGGGCAGAGGAATCGTTTTTTTTGTGCCCTCGGTGAGCTCATCCACTGGGAGCACTCTCCACAGATTTAGCTGAGGGTCTGCACCCTGCCTACTTGCCTGTATGCCTGCCCAAATCTATTCCACGCTGGGGACAAGGGGAGGGCTTTGAGAATTCCCATTGTCCTTCCAGGCCCTGCTTTTGGATGTAAGTAGCTGTTTAGTTTAGCTTTAGGATCAGATTCGCTTAAGTGTTCGTGCTGTATTGCTCTGCACCGACTAACTTTGCATTATGTGTGTTTACCTTTGTTGATGATTTTCTTTGTTGCAAGTTTTACTTTGTCCTCTATATTTTCTTGTGAAAACACCATTCACTGCAGTAAAAGTAACCATCAAGGCCTTCTTTTATTCCCATCAACGCTTTATTGATGGCAGTTTTCTGTTACTCTGTTGTCAGCAGACGGGTTTTAATTAGTGGGACATTCCAGAGAGTAAGTTAGCGACCAAGTGAGGGAGGGAAGAGAACAGTTGAGTGTTGGTGACAGTCTCTCACAGCTGAGGCTGCTGACAAAGTAGAAAGAAGCAACCTTGATTCTGCTCTTCAGCAGGGCCAAGAGAGCATAGATCACCATGGAGATTGCATTGTTGAGCAGTGAACAGCAGTTGAAAGAGAGACCCAGTTGCACTAATGCACATCCTTTATCATGCTTGCAGGCCATGTTTCAAGCAGGTAGTCAAATTGCTTTGTCATCAGTGGCTCATCAAGTAGTTCATCTGCAGAATTCAGTTTCAGAAGGACACATCATCCATTTGGGGTTGAAAACATCTGCTTTGAGAAGTCTTCTCCTTCTGCTGTGAAATGATGACTTTAATAAAACAAAATCTGGATGCAATGTAACTTCAAACATCCAAATTTTTTTCTGGGTCCATTATATTTTAAGACATTAAAGGTTTAACCTGTAGTAGAACATTTTTCTTTTCTCCAAACCAAGATTAACGTCAACAGTAATATGGATAGTGTTTTTTAATGCATCACATTATTTGGCCTTGTTCTTGAATGGTTGTGCATTGACTTACAATTACTGTGGTCTGTTCTGCATTATAGGGCAGGGGCAGACCTCTCACAGCTATATTGTGTGTAACTGTCAGCTCAAATCAAAGAAAAAGAGGGAGCAGGTCTGTCATGTCTTATGGATACTGCTACAGAATACTGGTACCTGCATTCACTGCCTCAAGCAAGCTACAAATGTCAGAGCGCGCTGGCTTCACTCCTCTTCACTCATCTCCACTCAGAGATGCCAAATGTGCCACAAAATCTTACTCTTAACGTTGTAGTGTCAAATACACTGAAAATGTGTCTGCTTCACTTTCTCTTTTTTCTGTCTATCTCTCTGTCCCCAGCAACCAGTTCCACAAAGCTGGAAGACCTGAGCTTTCTTGATGAACAGCGTAACACCCCCCTGCGGACATCCATTCGCCTACCCTGGCACAATACAGGAGGAAGGCCACCTCAGGACTCTAAAGGTGACTACAGTATGTGTTATTCCTGGGAAACAAACACCAGCTAAGATATTTATCAGCTAGTTCTCTTGTTTTGTGTTTGTGTTTTTAATTTACCTATTTGTAGTTACTGTCAGCAGATTGTAAGATGTCAAGATTAGTATGTTGATATGGACAGTGACATATTTTTCATTGTTTTGGTTCTACCCCAGCACATGATGACACATAAATGATAGCTATTATGAGGTTAAAGTGCTATGTTTCAGCTGTAATGATGTTTGGGGTTTCCATATTCACATTGAATTAACAGTTTAGGAATTGTTGCTCTTCATACCATTCACAGTAATGTATAAAAAGAGCTACAATTCAAACATGGTTGATCCAAGGTTGATGTAAACATCTTCAAATTAATGTTCCAAGTCAACACTTACTAACCTCACAAAATCACTGTTTAATTTCAAATCCAATATGTTTGAATTCAGAGCCAAAAGCAAAGTTGTCCAAATGCTAATGCATTATGCAATGTAAACATTGCCTCACTGAGGTGCTGTTAATGCTGAACTATCAGAACACATGTTGGAAGAATTAGGTTGTTCCTTAGCTTTACAGATAAAATCATGTAAAGATTCCTTGGTTCACCCGCCTATTTCTTGGTTATATGTTTTGAATCCTCTGTCTAACTGAGAGAAATCCCACAGAGTGAATATTTGATGAGAACATGAATAATTTAATACAACATCATTAGATACTCAAACTGTTTAACCCTCTTTTGAAAACGTCTACTTCCTTTTCCACACCTCCTGAAGCATGAAGTTGTTACAGCAGCATCATGTTAATTTTATATCCCTGTGGATGGTAAATCATTACTGAGGAACAGACAGTCCATGTCTGTACAGACTGACTTCATGTTCTATATGTATACATAGATCACATTAGATAGATACATAGATTATTACCAAAGACAGAAGACAGCTGTGTGCAACTCACTGTTACAGTAATGAACTGTTGTAGAAATGAGTTTTGTGTTTTTTGTAGTAGAGACGGGCGTGTGGGCAAGAGTTATAGTCAGTCAGGTCAAAAGTATTTTGGCAATCTTTGGAAGCAGTTGACCAAAAGAATGTTCTGTAGCTATATTTATTGAAACCACATTTATGTGTATATCTAACTGTGTTATGCAAACGTTTCTGTGCCATTAAGATAAAATCACAATGAAGACAACTTCAAAAATACACTCAGACATCATCTTAAATGTGAAATGTGCTGACAGTCATTTCATTGAAGAACCTGTAATAGTTATTTTAAAGAATGTGCCAGTGGTATTGCATTCCTTGTCATATTAACTCAACATCCTGTATGTTTAGGAGCCCTGCCAACCACCTTTCCAAAGTAGAATGATTAATAAATCAATTTTCTCCTTGTCCAAGCAGCTGGTACTTTTGATTTATTTCAAGTATTTCAAGTATGTTGTACAGTATAAAAATAACTTGCAGAGATAAAAATGTATTTAAAGTAAGTAATCCATCATGGCAATGTAGTTATTGGCATGTGGTAATGGAGTTTGGCGCAGGGGCTGAAAAGTATTAGTACATTCATGGAAAGTTAAACATCCAAGATGTTTGAGGGAGAAAAAAAAAAAAACAATTTGTTGAAATCTGCAAACAGAAATTTAAGAGATTATTAAACTGAAACTAATTAATTAAAGTATGCTTCTTTTTAAAAAGAGTCGTAGCAATAATAGTAGTAAGTTTAACTATCAGCAGTAGTATGAGCAATAGCTGTAAAAGCAGTAGCAGTACTATTAGTAGTTGTATTAGTACAAGTATTATTAGAGAGGAGCAGAGCTTAGATCTTGAGTGAACAAGTGTTCTGAGATTAAATTACTGTTTAAGTGGAATGGACAGAGAGTCCTCTCTCCAGCGCAGTTACATTGTGATTGCTTTTAAAGTAACATTTATTCAATCTAAAGCAGACAATGAAAAAGGACATGTTCAAGACCACAGTGTTCTCGTCTTTGATGTACATGGAAGGAGAAAACTATTCAGATGATAACCTTTCCTTAAAATCTAATGTAGAGTTACGTGACACATCATTCAGAAGCCACAGAAGAGCTTACAGTGAAATGGTTGATGTTCTAACATGACATAATCATGTCAGTAATCGGTATCCTTAGTAACTTGCCTTTGTCTGAAAAAAAGCAGTATCTTTGACATCGCATATTTTGTTTTTGTGAGAACAATAATGATACAATTATAATTCTGATTTGTTTTGTCTCCTCTCCCTTTTCCTCAGCTCGTTTTTCTCCCTACAAACCTGTGGACATCATGCTCAAACCCTTGTTGTTTGAGGTGCCCAGCATCACCACAGACTCTGTGTTCGTGGGCCGAGATTGGCTCTTTCAGCAGCTGGAAGATGTCCTGAAAGCCAGCGAATCCACAGAGAACCACGGCGCTGTAGTGGTGGGCAGTGTGGGCTATGGGAAGACAGCCATAATCTCCCGGCTGGTGGCACTGAGCTGCCATGGAGGCCGCATGCGTCAGATTGCCTCCAACAGTCCCAGTGCCTCCCCGAAAAGTAATTAATTTCAATCTTTGTATGTGAGAACCACATTAGTTGCAAGTTGTATGTATTGATATTTGATATTTGTGTGAGTGTAGAAATAGAATGAGTATATTCACTGACACTATGAATATCAAAACTCTTTCCAACTTCTGTTAAATAGTGCCTAAACTGCCTGGTAATGTGCCTTTTCAACATCCAATAATGATCAATTTATACACTTAAAATATCATATGTCATATGACATACACTCATACTGTTTCTGCCAGGTGGTGGGGGACCAAGCACAGAACTTCCCCTCAGTCAACCTCCACAGCCCACGCCACCCTCCAGTGCTACCAACACACTGAGGACCAACAGTTGCCCAGGGACCCCTGAGATGCAGCAGCGCAGGGAGGTGGCCGTCAAACGTCTGGCTGCAAAGGTATGACTTCCGCCAAGAGCTCGGCATTAAAAAAAAAAACGATGATGAACTGACTGATTGCAGCTGACCCCTGAGAGACAATTAATGGTAGTGGTGGTGAGTCTGTCATTATTTAAACGGGTGCATTTCGATCTGATGTCTATGGCGCACATTAATTGATAAACTGGGTCTCCTTTCTTCAACAGTATATATCTTCCTTTCTTGTCTTTCTTTCTTGCCATTGATACTCCCTCATTGCAAAGATGCTAGTGGTGTGCAGAATTGCTTTTAGTATGTATGAGGCATCCTGCAGGAAACTGATACTGGCTCAGCTCAGTTGATTTATGTTCATATGTGTTTATATGTGTATATGATTTATGGTTGTTTATGTTAATTTGTTTGATATTCAGCCTATGAAATATGAAAAATCTTCAGCAATCTGCTGAGAGTATGAATGACATTTCCACCATAGGCCTGTCAGAGACCTTTAATATGACAGGTTTGTTTGACTTGAGAAGCGGTTAGTTAAAGACATGGCCATAAAAAACGAGTTCAGTTTTAGTGTCCGCAGCAGTACTGCAGTATGACTGAGGATGTGGGGACATAGAAAACTTTGGCTGTTGGTCTTTAGCACGCCCTTTTAGCTCTCAGATGGAAGGCATTTGCATTGTGAATGGTGAAGACCACCACAGGGTCTCTGCGCTGCCATGGGAACACTCCCAAGAGTATAGGCAGAATAACTTCAGGGAGAAATATTGTCCTAAATGTCACACCTCTAAGAGTCTTTTGTTACCTCCGCCAAGGAAGTAATGTTTTCACCCTTGTCTTTATTTTTGTTTGCTTGTTAGTTAGTCAGCAGGATTACGCAAAGTATAAACCATTTTGTACCAAACTTGATGGAGGGATGGATACAAGAATTTTTTCTTCACTTCCTTAACATTGCGAGATAAAACATTTTCAAATTTTGACCATTTCTCAGGAAATAATGCATGGATGTTGATGTGACAAATCAGACCTATTAGTACCGTTGAAATCTATGACTTCATATAATTTAGTTCGGATCCAGACAATAATCTGCCCTCCCAGACTTGTGAATTATTGTTTGGCCTTGGCAGAGGTATGCACTCTACTGAGGGCCATTCTAGTTCTTTACATTAGATAGACATCAAAGAGAGTACATAACTTCTAAAAGCTTTTCATTAGTTGCTGTGCACAGTGTACCGTACAAGCATATGAATTCTTTTTGAGCATTTTAAGCCTTTATTGGACAGTCGAAAGTAGAGAGATGACAGGCAACAATATGGGGAATGACATGCAACAAAGGTTACCAGCAGGATGCAAATCAGGAACATTGTAGTTCATGGCAGGCGCCTTAACCCCTAGTCCACCTAGGGGTTAAGGCGGGTACCCTGCATCCTTTTATTTCAAACATAATCTACAAAGGCCTTCATTGACATTGACGGTTAGAAGTAAACAGTTATTGGTGGACCAAGCAACAAATGAACACCTATTGATTATTGTCAGTCCCCACCTTTCACTCTGCATGACAGTCTGGATATCTGACCAGTTATGATGTTTTAATGTTTCTGCATTTCAGTCACTCACACTCTCATTATTGTTTTCAACCACTTGTCTGTGACAGAGTTTGCAGCAAAGTAACAAACATGAGTTGGACCAAATTTCTGCAATGCTTTCTCAAATTATGATCAGAACTGTTCAGTGGGCAGACAGCTCGTTACTGCACCTGCGTCTGAAATGTTCATTGTGATGCTTTCTGGCGTGGTCCATGGAATTGCTGCTGGCAGCTGTCTCTTAGTTTTATAATTATTAGCTCTATATCTTGGGATGCTACTATTAAAACTGCAATGGTGGTTTACTTTTGTCAATTATCTGATCTTTTTTGTTTTCAGCATTCTGAAATCATTTTAGTGGCAGAGACTCTTCTGGTTTCCTGGGTGCTCAACATTGATTGGCTGCTTAACATGTAAAACCTGCACATTCAATACATTTTGTAAAAACTTTAAGAAGACTGGAACTCCCAGACATGCATTCCTTTGCCTGTGAAGAGTTTCAATAATGAAGATGTGGGATCACTGTGATTCAGAGATAATTTTGGATTCACCATACAGCATTCATAGTTGATTTACCACTGAAGCTGAGCTGTTTCACTGTGACTGCCAAAGTTCATGCACCAGACCAACAGACTGTATGCTACTGAGGCTCATCTGAATATCCTTAACAGTATCCCTCAAGCCAATTTTTGTGAAAAGTGTTTCCAACAGGCTTTTTCACAAGCGCCCTGTTCCTGTGATGTCTGAATACTGATGCAACATAGCGCTGCTTCTGTTAAATTCTGTCTGTTCTTTTTAATCATTGATTTAAAAATGGTCTCGCAGGACACAGAGGCCATTACATTTTATGGTTTATCACAAGTTTTATTCATTCCTCCTCTGACATGAACACATTTTTAGGAATTGTTTTTTCAACAGTAAATTCATTGTGGTGCCGGTAGATGACGTACTGCAGGTGCTCTGCAGAGTGTTGCATCATCAGTTGTTGAGATTCTTATTGCTCATTGATGAGGCAGTAATCTGCATGACTTGTACACTATGATAACTATCACTGCAGTCTTCTTTGCAGCTGCTAATATAGAGTTATTGTATTGATACAAACAGCAGGTAACTTTGATTTACTGTATTGACTGAACATAATTTCACAGCTCCCATCTGTTGCCCTCAATTTGTTTGACGCATAAAATGGCCCAAGAGAGAAGTGTTCCACAGTCTTTGCCCATTACCCAGTGTTTGAGATGGATATTGTTTTTATTTTTTTAAGATAAACCACCCCATCACATCTCTGTTTTTTGTGCATAACACGATTAATCCAGGTGACTTGGCTGGTGTTCCATCATAGCTTAAAAAAACAAACAAAGTACAAATAAAACCAAATCCCCCAGTGTAATGCAATATTTGCTTATCTTTTCATAAGGATTAAGGAATCAGTTGCTCTGTTACTTTTTGGGTTGTTTATGTTTAATTTAGTTCCTATTCTCTCACTTTGATGTCTGTTCTTTATGATTATAAGTAGAGCTGATTTAATTCCATGGATTCAAATCTGTATTCTTTATTTCTGGAAACTTTTGATAACTTTTTTCCTTCACTGGTATATTTCCATTTGCCTAAATAACTTTTCTGAATGACTACCACATTAACTTTGCAGAGACACATAATTTTGTCGCTTTTATAAAGAACACACGTCTGGAGACATTTAGTTGTTGAAGGTGTGGCGGTAGATAGGGGGGAGATGCACCACTGACAAAGCTCCAAAAAGAGACTGCAAATTCCTTTTTTGAATTACAGTCATTCTTATTGAGCACCGCCATCACTAGGCTCTGGATTGGTGTGGAGTGGAGTTTACTCTTTATTTGTAGCCTTGGTTCAAATGTCTAGATCAATGTCAAAATGTTTGTTATTTCAGTAGAATTGCAATTTAGTGTAATTATCAGGTAGGTTTCACCCACATTTGAACCAAAACCCACCATGGTACTCCCAAAATGGACACGATGCCTCTGTCTCTAGTCCCTCTCCTGCCACAGCAACCCACTTTGGACCAAGCCCTCTGTGGCACCTTATCAGATATGACTTAACGGCATGTCAGAGGTTTATATTTCCTCCATGACAAAAAAAGAAGTATAAATACGCTTTCAAATGTCACAGTGGTAAAGCTTGGAACAATGTTTTGCCTGAAACATTTTAAAGCACAATACACTTTTTCCATCTCTGTTAAGTTATAATTTTGGCTTTAGGCTTTTCCAGAAGCTGATCATCGCTGTTAATGGAGCAATAGGCAGGTGTAGCCAGCAGAGGAAGAGGTCACCTGCTCCCCCTCCTGCTGCCCTTGGAAGTGTGTCAGCTCCTCCAGGTTGCTCTGTAATTAGAACAGAGTCATACATCCCCAGGGCATTTCTCTTTCCTTCTTCCCCATCCCTGCTTTTTTTCTTCTAAATCGGACCTCTTTGGAACACTGCAGCAACCTGCTCAGACACAGAAGATCCTCCTTTTAGAAGTCCACCTGGGATCGACTGTTTCCTTTTTGGCTGGATGGCAAGACTGTGGGCCAGCTCAATAAATGCAACTGAGTGACTGACCAACCCTAACCCTACTCGGTAGAAGTGTTTGGTGATTTTGTCAGATGACATCTCGGTTATAAAATCAGGATTTTAGCAGTGCAGGGCAGCAGCTTGGAGATGGCTTGAAGAACTTTATTGGAATTTCAGCTGTATTAAAATACTGTGTATGTGAGCTCAGAGAGTAGGAGAGAAGCAAATGGATAAAGGGCTCAAACCGGCTGACACTAGGCAGAATGTAGATAGCGTATGACACGGTCCAGCCATATATGTTCTCAACCTGGCTAAAGTCAGTTCAACAACCTTAGTCAACAAAGCCATTGGCTTTGAAGTTCTTGAATGTTCCCAGCTCTACTCATTCATTACTAAAGTCAGAACTAATTTCCGCTCTTCATTTATGACGTCAACATGTTTTTAGTTCTTATTAAGTCTGAGGTCACCCTGAGCTTTATGTTTTTCTCCCTCTCCTCTGTGTTCCAGGTTGTGGCATATCACTACTGCCAGGCCGATAACACATACACTTGCTTGGTGCCAGAGTTTGTACATAGTATTGCAGCCCTGCTGTGCAGAGCACACCAGCTCAGTGCGTACCGGGAGCTGCTGCTGAAAGAGCCCCACCTGCAGAGCATGCTCAGTCTGCGCTCCTGTGTCCAGGACCCAATGGCCGCCTTCCGGAGGGGGGTCCTGGAGCCACTAGCCAACCTTCGAAAAGGTAACACACAGTTAATATTAATATTATTTATATTTCAAAATGTCATATTTGTAGGCGTGCTCTGTTTCTGGAGCATGTGTATGGGAAAAAATTGAAAAGTTGCTTTGAACAAATTGTATAACTGCCAAAACTGTAATGTAACTTAAATAATCATTTGATTTTCCGTGTCATAAAGAGACAGCTTGCAAACATTATAGGTAAGTCAGATAAGACTTAGATGCTTATGGATATACTGAAAATGAACAGGGGAAAGTGTTTTTATATTGTCACTAATTTCACAGAGTAGATCAACCAGCTGCCCCTGAAATTATGAACTTTATATTTACAGAGTGGAATTGAAGTGGGAGCACTAGGTGATGAATCTAAGTAATGGTCTTTACTACTCAGTCTCACTGCACCACGGAGGGACCAGTGTTTAGTTACCGCACTAAAATGAAGCACTTGTCTGCGCTCTCACTACGGGGTTTAGTTGAGCTATTACTTGAGCTATCGCATTGTCTTACCTTTGTTGTTTACTCTGTTTATGTTTCCAGAGCGTAAGATTCCAGAGGAGGACCACATCATTTTGATAGACGGGCTGAATGAAGCAGAGTTTCATAAGCCTGACTACGGAGACACAATTGCCTCCTTTATCACCAAGATCATTGCCAAGTTCCCTTCCTGGCTTAAACTGGTCGTCACAGTCCGGGTCAACTTACTGGTAAGGAAGAACTCATTAATTAAAAAACGTGCTGAACTCGTATTGATTTACCAGAAATATATTTCTTGGACTATGGCTCAATGAATTATCATTGTTGAGACATATTAAATATTTCAAATTAACCTGCTTATGTTAAAAGAGAGCGTTATAATCAGCTCTTGCAGTAGGTTATCTTCAGTTCCGAATTCTCCCAATACGATTGCCGAACATAACAATGACGAATGAAAAAAAGCAACAGTCCATGAGTCAGATCTGCTGCCACTACTTGATACTCATGCTGACTGACATCAGACCCTGTAGATTTTGACAAGTATCATACTTGAGGGGTCTTCCTGAACTGCTCCCTGCTGCCATACTCTACTCTCTACAGAGTCATTTTTGTCAAGCATATCCAGGACCATTCAAGAAGGAACTGAAGTATCAGTGACCCGGGAATCAAGACTGCATGACAGGGAATGAGCAGTCGATCTCTTTGAGCAGACTAGCTTGGTGACACTAGGTCGACGAGTTATAGAGATGTGCGAGGCCTAGTTGAACTCACACTGGCAAAGGCTGAGGCTTGGGCATGCCTGATGAGACAAACGGTGGCTGATTTTCTTTTCACCGGGACGAAGCGTTGAACCTGGGATAATAATGTGATAGGTCACTGACTAGTATCCAGAACTCAAGTTATTAATGCTCAGGCAGGAGCCAGAAGCTGCTGTCTTTGACTAAGAAGCACGCTACAAGCCAAGTTCAACCCATTTGTTTTTATGCTGAAACTTTAAGCCAAAATTAAACTTTGGCGTATGGCAAGGTCCTCTGCTGTGCTAAATCAATACATTGTATTCACATCTATTAATTTGTCATTATAATATCAGTTTATGATGAGGAAGGATGTGCCAGTCGATTGCACACAAGGCAATTCGCTTAAAAATGTTTTTGTGAGAGGAGTGTAGGTGGGCTCTGATTGACATACTGAAGCAGTATTTTAATTGGAGGGGATTTGCGTTATAACCTCTGAACTCATTCGTCAGTTTTGCATGTCACACTGTCTTGAGTAGCTCAAGGCAAGGCATGCTGTAGATCAAAAAGGATGAACCATAAATATTGCAGTGGTGAAGCCTTCTGCAAAGGAAGCCATGAAAGATATATGTCTCTGTTTGTAACCACAGAACCATATTTGTGAGTAGAAGTGTCATGAAAGTGTCATCGTATTGGCCTTTGCTTGCTAGACTAATATCTTGCACATCTGTGAGGTGTTGCTAGCACTTCACCCACCTCATGAATTATGATCAGTACATTACATTGACTCACGGTTTTGCGTGCGTGTGTGCGTGCATGCGCGCGTGCGTCTGTTTGTTTGTTGTACCTTGCCATGAAGACGAAAGTGTTATCTCACTGAGGTGATGTTTCTCTAGCCTCAGACAGCATTGAGGATGGGAGGATTAAGGTGCATTGATTTCTCTGGCCCCCAGGACATAGATTGAAATGTGAGCTCCGGCTCAGACCTCTGCTTACCTCCTAGCCACTATCCCATCCATCCCCTGCCTCTTAATACTCACTTTCCGAGTCCTGTTTTCCTCATAGCCACATTTCCAAAAGTAACAAGTGTCTGCTTCGGCCTGATAGCTCAGCGTGTTTGCTCCCCTGCTGCTCAGAGACACTCTGATAGTAATCACACACAAGCAACATTTTCTTCAAATTTTTCTTTTTGTCTGTTGTGGTAATAAGGGATACATTTCATACTGCAGAAGCTAACTAGAAAATGACTTAGTGTTATGGTGGGTATTGATATTTTATTGGGACATTTTCTCAATACTATAGGCTATTTTATGATGAGAAGGAAATTAAACAGGATGGTTCATCAAATATAACTTCTCATATGCCACGGATTCATTATGTTTTATCTTGTTTCTTCCATAGGAGATCACCAGCCTTCTGCCCTTCTCCAAGATCTCCCTGGATGACTTTTCTGACAACAAAGAGATAAGCAACGACCTCAATGCATATATCCAGTACCGTATAAATGGCAGCAAAGATATCATGAACAATATTAGCCTGAATGGCAAGGCCGATCCTATCACAGTTGGCAAGCTCAGTAGCCACCTGATCTCTCGCAGCCAGGGTTCCTACCTGTATCTCAAACTCACCCTGGATCTGTTTGAGAGAGGTCACCTGGTGATCAAAAGTTCCAGCTACAAAGTTGTGCCCGTCTCGCTGGCTGAGCTCTACCAGTTACAGTGCAATATGAAGTTCATGACCAATTCAGCCTTTGAGCGCTCACTGCCTATCCTCAATGTGGCGCTTGCCTCACTGCACCCCATGACTGACGAACAGCTGTTCCACGCCATCAACGCCAGCTTCATCCAAGGAGAGCTGCAATGGGAGGACTTCCAACAACGCATGGAGTTGCTCTCATGCTTCCTCATCAAACGGCGGGACAAGACGCGCATGTTTTGCCACCCCTCCTTCAGAGAGTGGCTGGTGTGGAGAGCTGATGGAGAGAGCACAGACTTCCTCTGTGACCCCAGGTCAGTCCCCTGCTTTGTAAGAAAATGCAGTAACTCAGTTCCTTTAGGAATATGGGCTGCTATTACAGGCATGACCAGTATCGCATCTATGCCTTAGAACTTGTATCTCGGAATGCATCACAAATAGACCTCAAACAATCCGTAGGAAAATAGAAATTAAGTCGTCATGATAATTACATGACAGCAGTCAATTTGATTTTCAAAATTTAGGAGGTTTGTCTTGGAAAAATAATCATATTGTTTGTCCCTGAAGTTTTGACTTCAGTGTGATATGTGAATCATAGCTGCTGTCTTGCAGGCAAAGTAAACTGACATGAAGGACTTTGTATAGAGTACGTTGAATATGCTTATGATAAATGCAGTGTGACTCAGTTCTGAGTCAGGGAGGAAATTGAGAAGTTCCAAGTATTTATTGTAATCATAATAATCAATTTATAATGCACTAAATTGCAGCTTTTTATTCTCTTACTAGCAAACAACAAAGACAATACAAGGACACTGCTGACGTGTTAGAGATCTCTGCTGTAGACAGAATACTTGAATTCTTAAATGCAAAGCTCTGACTGTGTCACCCTGGATGTGAATTGTTAATTTGAGCTGTTTAGTGGGAAAAACGTATTGCGTTAAATCATTCCCATGGGTTTGTGTTTAAAGTCATGTTATTAGTATGTATTCCTACCACTACAACCTTGTTAACTAAAACTATACAGTGGACATTGAGCTATGAATCAGTCTTAAGAAAAAAGACTGCAGCACTATACACAATACCTTTTGTAGCTTTGGAAATGTTGGCCTAAACATTTTACATAATGTATGCTGTCATTTGAATCTTTTCCACTTAGAGTAAAAGGAGACTTCACTCTGCAGAAAATGATCATTGTTTCCAGCCGTGCCCTTCTCGCCTGTTAGTCAGGCTTATCTACTTTAGTAGTGTTACCTAACCTAAATTATAGAGCCCCCTCACCCGCATTAGAGTCCTCAGTCATTCACACTTAATAAATTGGATGATGTCACTTTGGCTTGCTTTTTTCCTCCCTGTCGCTCGTCAGTATCACCTCTGCTCACACAGTCGTGTCTTTAAATGGACCTGAGCCGAGCTTCATATTCTGGTCATTCACAGCCTTCCAACGGCGTCATTAAAAAAACAAAGGCTCAAGAGTCTGGCAGAGGGAATGCACATGCACACAAAAGCTTGCTGTACTGCCTCTTATGTTTGGGCCTGGGCACAAATAGAGAGAATTTTAACCAGATCAAAGTGATCTGCAATCATGCATGTCCTTTTAATGAAGTTCTACATTAATTAGTGCAAGAGTGGCTGAGTGAAGAAGGAAAGGAGAACCCAGGGGTTTTACACCCTTCCCCAGCCTTTTCTACGGCAATGGCAAGGTGCTCTTCATGACCAGAATGAACAAGTGCTTTCATGTTAAGTGAGGCAGATGAACTCCAGATGCACCAGTGGATTTACATGACAAAAAATTACCTTCCAGAGTTAATCATTAAGTTGTAAGCCAGCTGAGACATCTTTACTTTTTATGAATATTAAGATACACAACAAAAGAATAAATGTATGTCTCCTAATCCTGTTTCGTCATTATATTTGTTACCTATTCTGCTGTACAGCTGAGCATCCTCTGTGTTGTTTCCTAACCCAGGACCGGCCATGCTCTTATGGCTTTCATGTTGTCGCGCCAAGAGGGGAAACTGAATCGTCAACAGACCATGGAGCTGGGACATCATATTCTCAAAGCACACATCTTCAAGGTACAACGATGGAACCTATATGTGCTCTGTACATTAATCCTTGTTTGAAATCCATCCCTTATTGTGACTATGGTTCACCAGAGGATAAGCCACGGGGTGTGAAGAGAGACTCAACAGCTTGTGCAGCTCAGGTTCATTGATGTTATATATGCATTCATATGCATGTGTTGGTGTACGTGTGTGTGTGTGTGTGTGTGTGTGTGCAGGGCCTGAGTAAGAAAACAGGTGTGTCATCCAGTGTCCTGCAGGCTTTGTGGATCAGCTGCAGTGCTGATGGCCTTTCTGCAGCTTTGGCCTCCCTGAGAAACCTCTACACACCCAATGTCAAGGTAAAGATGTTATCCAGCTTTTCTGTGTCACTTGGACCTGAAACTATTTGCCCATCAGCTGATTTGATGATGAAAATTTAAATCAATTAATGATAATTTTTAAACACCAAACTTTTGCTGGTTCCAACCCCTCAAATGCAAAAGCTTGCATTCTTAGTTTTCAGTCAATATAAATGTAATCTTCTGTTTGTTTTGATTGTTTTTTATGAGAAGTCGTCACTCTGGTATCTGCGAACTTATGACGGACACTTACTGATGTTTTTGGCTTTCATTTAGATATTTAGTCTTAATAGTTAATTGATTAATCAAAGAAATCTAAAGATTGCTTGATAATTAAAATAATCTAGAGTTACAGCTCACAGTTACAAACACAGCCTATAACAACAATCTTTACACTTCAGAATCCAAATAATTTTCCTAAAACTCTCAAATCACATTTAATGATGATTAGTATACAAAGTATGATTAGTGACATCATCAAATGCTCTCCCTGAATGTTTTTGTAATTTCACAGAAGACAATCAGGTTATGAATTATAATAAATGTCACACTCTGTTCCGTACTCATACTTGTGTGAGCTCAGCACAGACCAGCAATTGAAGCCACCATGAAAAGCAGCATAAAGATTGTCATTGGCTTAGACTGATGCATCACCCTTTCATGCCCTCAGCTCAATCTGTGGCCACCTCATCTGTAAGGACAGAAGCGAATGTCATTAAAAGGCAGGGAAAATGTAAATGAGTACACAAATAATAAGTCTGAGTTACATCATCGAAATGGCCTGCAAGAATATAAATGCTTAAACTTCTCATCCTGTTGTATTAGTCCTAGCTCTTTAATCCATTTTCTATTTAGCACACAGGATTTGCTATTTCCTCACATTTCCTTTTTTTCTCTTAACATTTCATAACAACTCCCTTTTGTAGTCCACATATCCTAAATTCCACCATCCATTCATTTACCTTTTCAGAAAACCATATTCCTTGTTGCTTATATGATATTAATAAGAACATGCCTTTGTCTGTATAGGGTAATTATAGATCTAGGGTGTGTGTGTGTCTTATGTTAGTGATGAATTTAGAGTAGACTGAATGAAAAGAGTGTGTCAGTGATAAAAGACCATGTAACATTAGTGAATTAACAATGGTTGGCAGGATCGTATCACATTGGATGCCAACCGCTTATTTGGAAAAGTTACTTGAAAAAGGCTGTTAGATCTTGTTTGAATCCTTGGTCTGTTGTCATATCACTTACATTTAGTGGCTGAATTTCCAGACTAATATAATCAGTTCCTTGTTAGATACTGTGATTGGCCAATAATTTGTCAGATATTGGCCAGCCATTCTCAGACTCATTTAGGCAACAAGGAAATTTAAAAATGTTTGGAGGAAATTGGGAAGTAGATATCTGATGAAATGTGTGCCAGGATGAAGAAAATAGGAAATGTGAGGAGTTGAAAGGTCAGAACAAGATGAATGGCAGGCAGAAAGTCATTTAACTGACTGTATTCTTCATTCAGTTATTCAGATAGACTTCTCCTTTGGTAGTCTATTCATGATTTGTTGCTTCATACAGGTGAGGTTCTGTAATTACCAACCAACTTTTCATAACACTAATTTGAAAAACGTTAATGTAGAGCTGGTACTACTTTGCAGGGTGCTACCTTCCAGTTATGTTTCGAGTGTGAGAAAATCATTGGCCTGGAAAAGACATTATGTCCGAATGAAATATTCTAGCTAGAAGCCAAATTATTCTACGTTTTTCTTTTTCATTAGACTTTCTGTGGTGTTCCATCACTTGCTGTCATCCTCAATGTCTGCTTGCGAGTTATTAAGAATAATATCACTCGGAGAGACACTTACAAAATGACCTTGTTCTGTCCTTTCAGAAAAACTGAAAATTGCTGTTAATTTATTCCACAAAGGATCCAACAAATAACACACAGTTTAATTTCCTGTTGTCAGATACTCGTTTGGTGCGGTGGTTCTGTTTGAATAAACATTTGTTATCGATTTCCTCATCATGGAAGAGAATAACACACTTAATAATTGCATTCAGTAGAATGTGACCACTTCATTTAGTGGCATCATGAGCCTTTGCAATGAAATAAGTTACAAGAGGAAAATCGAATGTATTTTACATTCTGATATGTTGTTTAAACAGTATCTGCCAATCTTAAACCGATAAACTTTATGGTCTTAGAAAATAGTTTATCCCACAAAGATGTTGTGGTATGTCTATAATTCCAAACTCATGCTGTTAAATTCTATTTGTTCTATCTGTTAAATGTTTATAGAAACCATCACAGTAATGCCCGTGTGTAAATGTGCAGAGTAAATGTTTTATCTGCCTTTGAGGGTACCTCAGGGGAATTGCAAGAGGAATACTGAGTGCATAAGGATTCACATGATTAAATACAGCCTTATTTTCACCTTGAAATTGCAGCATAGTAGTCTTCTGCTTCATTTTGGCAAATACATTACTCTTTAATTCAGTTAAAGTGAACATTAAAATACATCTTTTATTGTCTTTTGAATAAGGCGGCCTCCAAATGGAAAAAAAATCAAATTTTTTTTGCCAATGCTACAGTAGTACTTTGATAACATTGTTCCAACACCAGCTGTCCATTTTCATTTATACGATAAGGTGAGCCGTCTGCTTATGCTGGGTGGGGCCAACGTGAATTACCGCACAGAGGTCCTGAACAACGCACCGGTGCTTTGCGTCCAGTGCCACCTTGGTCACCAGGAAATTGCCTCCTTGCTGCTTGAGTTTGGCGCCAGTGTAGACGTGGTGTCTGAAAATGGCATGAGCCCACTCTGCTTCTCGGCTGCTGCGGGACACCTGGGGCTGGTCATGCTGCTCTGCAAGAGGGGGGGCAAGGTGAGAAGTCTACTTTTGTAACCCCATCTGTAAAATAAAGAGTTGGAGATAATGTACTTTGTTGTCATAGAAATTGCACAGTCTTTAGTCTGAAGCCGTTTACCTGCATGGACTTTGTTTTGCCACTTTGCTGCAGTATGTAGTTCATGGCTATTTACACATGCAGCACGTTCACCCGAGGTGTTGGGCATATTTCCTGTGTTTCTGTGCCGAGAAACTCAAGAATCTTGTGTGTCTGCCAGGTTGATCATGTGGATAAGAGTGGCCAGTGTGCGCTGGTCCATGCTGCTCTTCGAGGACATCCAGAGATTATCCAGTACCTGCTGGAGCTGGAATGGAGTGCTGAGGGGCAGCAGCAGGACTGCGCTCTGAAGAACAAAGCTCTACAGCAGGCTTTGATAGCAGCCTCCAGCATGGGACACACACAGGTCTGAGCAACACACATGCACATATTTTACTTTATACACAGTTAACCCTCGCCAGTCCCTTCACACATAAAATGAACCTGAGGAATATGATGAAGAAACTCAGGTGAGGTTTTATTGTTGTCTTAATGAAACGGTAACCCACAACTAAAAGGGATGTATTTGAAAGAAAAAAATAACCTTGCTATTGAGTCAATCATTCAAAACACTGTATATTGCAAAAATGAAATACACATTGAATTTATGGCACAGTAGCATCAACCTTTGACAAAGAATTTCAGATTTTTCAAAGAGCAGTGTGAAATCTTGATAAAAATCTGATCACATCTTGGTCTCAGTAATGATGAATTAAAGTTTGAAGTGTTTTTCGGCCTTGTATGTCTGAAACAGGATTCAAGGATCAATCACAGTGCATGCCTTCAGCTACCCAGGTGCGATGTAGGCTCTAGGTTTATTTTGGCTTCCTCGTTAGCTGGAATGGGATCTTGAGGCCCGACTTAGAATAACAGAACTGGGCCAAGCTAAGCTGTCAACCCACATGTAGAAGGAGACCCCATTAAAGTTCAAGTATTAATCAGATTGTACTCAACTCACGTAACCTCATACAGTGGTTCAGGGACCAGCAGTTCTCTAGTCTGCTGTGATTAATTAGTAATAATTTGCTCAGGCAGCAGTATCCGATTTTTGTGTCTGATTTTTTTTTTTTTTTTTTTTTTTTTTTTTTTTTTTTTTTTTTTTTTTTTAGTTTTGTTTTAGCATGTTCCATAACCTTTTGAAGCCGTATTTGATATCTTGTGCTGAAAAACTATGTCATTAATCTGAGTTTCTTTTTTGGCAGGTTGTGAGCAGCTTGCTGGCTTTGAATAATGAGCATGCTGTGCAAATTGATAGCCACGACACTCTGTGGGGAGAGACAGGTATGTTTTCATCCATCTTTTTGCATTACATGGCTCTCTCATATTATCGCCTGCTGTTTTAGCATTCTGGACCACACCGCTGTAATTGCATGCTGCAGTGGAAGGACTTGTATCTCTCTTCTCCACAGTAATGCTATCAGTAATGCTGGCTGTTCCAGGTTGTCCTGTGCTGTACTCTCTGTTAAAAGCATTACTTATTGTGGTCATCTGGGTTTCTACTTGGAGTTTGGTCAACATAGCATTTCCTCTGAACAATCATTTTCCAGTATGCTGCTGGATTTCAGCTACAGTATCCCCGCGGTGCTCTATGTTAAGATACTGCCAACAATTTGGACATTTTGAAGTAACTCCACCATCTGTTGTCTGCATTGCAAGTCATATGTAGGTCTAGCAGGGGTATTGCTGTAGAATTACATATTTTAATGTTATATGCCTGTAATCATTGACTCTCACTTTTAATGTATAGAAGTATCTGTTGATATTAGTTGAACCATTTTTTATTCTGAAATGGTTTCTGAGGACTTTTGCTGAGAAGTTTTGCCTGATTAAATCAAAGTGATGACAGAAAGTGAGAGACAGTCTGCCAGATGTTGTAGACAGTGGCTCTTGTCAATGGCCAAAAGCCATTTGAGACTGATTGAGGTTATGGTGCAAAAACCCATCTGGAGCAGCAGGAAACTATATGAAGCCTAAAAGCAGGAAGTGACGGTCAGCAGAACAAAGTAGTAGAGAGCAATATTCTGTTTGACAGAAATTACACAGTAGACTGTAGTATCATCACACACCCCGGAAGGGTCCTGGTATCTTGATTTTTTTTCTTTTAGTCATTGCAGAAGTGATGTGCTGATAAATATACTGTACATTGTACATCATCATTTTAATTTACACCTAAAAAGTCTCAAAAACATTCATGCACACATGTGCTAACAATATTTCTGATACATAAGACACACATGCAGTGTTAGAGCGACAGTATTTTAACATGATTTTAGGGTAGAATGTTTTTTAAAATCATGGACACATTTAAAATGGTCTATCTCGTCCATAATGTGAGCTTTTATTCTGAGAGTTTAGTGATTTGGAGCTATAAATGTTCAAATTGCACCCCTTCACATTTGACAACAACAGGGTTTGATGTTTTTTTTGTACACAATAATACCAGAATAGACAAAAAGAAGAATTTTAATAATAGTCTGTTTGTGTCTGCCTCTGTTGTAAGCCAGCAGGATTTAGCAGTAAAAGATCGGTGCTACAGGAATGTAGGTCAGCCTATTAGTGGAGAGGCTGTCCACAGTGTGGTTCGCTGGTGCTTGTGCTCTGCTAAATGACTTCAGGACTTCAGACCTTATTACAGTCCAGAGACAAAGAGTCGTCCCTCTGAAATGTTTCACTATGGAACTGCTGCTCTGTTTCCACTGATACAATCTGTTCTGGTGCAATCAAAACACCTGCCTTCTCGGATTTGAAAACATAATGCATTTGGTTCGTATTACTGAACCTGATATGTAAGCCCAGCTTCAAGGCAAGGGCAATTTGGACATGACTATTGCCTTGAATAATAGTAATCATACTCTCACAAACATTGGAGCCACCTGTGGCTGCAGTCTAGTGTTTACCTCTGTGCTGTATTTACGCTGTGGATACTAAATCTCGGCCAGCATCACTTGACATGACTTCTAAAGTAATGAAATGGCAATAGACAGGTTGGTATATACGCTCAGGATCACAATGTAGATTTTGTCCCCTGGGTCATGCTTGAAAAAAGGGGCAGTTTCTGCAGACAAAATGAATATGTAGTTGTGGATTGCAGGTAGATGTGTAGCATTGTTGTCATTTCTGCTACCTTGCATGAGTTCAATGCAAGGTAGCAGAAATGCCTCAGCTCGTATTGACTGGACACAAACAACAGAAATTATTAGCACTGAGCGATATATTAAAACTCAGTTTCATCACAAATCCCTTTTCTGCCATTCAGCGTACAGATTTAATAAGCCAACCTGGTGGTAGCTGGAGCTCTGCTGCAGAGAATACCAACACCCACAAAGTTCCTGAAATATCCCCTTAAAAACTGGCCATTCATCGTTGTCTCCAAAAAAAAAAAAAAAATTCTCAGATAAGAACCTGTCTCTGTGAGAATTTATTTCACATTTAAATTTCAATAGAATATTCCATCTTCATGTAAAATTATCTATGCAAATAGTCCCACTGTCTCCTGTGCTTAAATAGAGGCAGATTGGATTGTACATCTGTGTAAGCTTCATCTTTTAAAATCCACTCTTAGAATACAAAGTGCTGCCCTGTTATGCAGAGAAAGGTTATTTAACTGCACAGAATCATTCTTATTGTTGTGAACACGCAGCAGCAGGATTGGCTCAAGGTAATTCTAACCAACAATTTCTTGTGCAGAGGTGTAGCCTTTCATAAATCATTTTCAATTATTTTGTTTCTACCCTATGGCATGTAGAGATGAGTACTGACTATTCTGTTAGGCATCAGAAAAATAAAGAAATATCTTATGACAAATGTTGTAGCCAGTGTGTATATTACTGCTGGCACTTGTTGTCATGGCAATAATCAATTTAAATGATAGCACCTCTTTTATTTGAGTCAGGATTTATAATCATTTTGCAATTGAGCATTTACCCATGATTTGCTGTTAATTGGTTATCAGGGCTTTTCTGTCTTGAGTTTGAATGTTTGTTTGAGTTTGACTTCAGGCGCTGGGAGTGGTCTCCAGGTTATGCAGAATGGCTGCCCACTGCTCTTATTGTTCTTTCTTAGTGTCTTTTTAAAATGTCTGAATTGCCTTTGTAAGAAACAAATAACTCGCCTTGTCTAATAGTTAGCGTGACTTAAATGCAGTTGTACAGTATAATATGTGCAGCTAATGTACAAAATGCTTTTTTTTCCTCTCTGCTGTTATTTCCTTTAATATGTACCAAGAGTTTGAAGTGTTCATACTGTATAATAAGAGCACAGCATGAGCTAACCGACGTGGCTATTTGGGGAAAAGATGCACTTTATCTCACATCAAGTGACAAACACCTGAACTTTTACTTTGCATGAATCCAACACTGTCATTTTTGGATGAAAAGCTACTTCACTTTGGGCTTTATTTATCAGCGTTTTGAAGAAAAGATTCTTCATCAAAACTACTATTATGCTTGTAAACTTTTAGTCACAGACTTTCCCCTTATGAGCTGCAAGAAATGTAAATAGATTTGTCTGAATTTAAATTTTGTTTAACAGACGTGAAGGCAAAGCAAATAGAAAATGCTTTTCCTAAGTAATTTAACATCTGCTACATCTCCAGACAAAGCAAGCTGGCCATTTTACAAATCACAATCTATGTCTGTGTGATGCCTTTTATAAACTGCCTGCAACCTTTTACAATGGACATTTAGTCAACTATTTAATAATACGCAATTGAGTTGTTTAGGAATTTCACCCTGGAGATGAAAAATATTAGAAGCTTAAGCAACTCTAACATTACTAAGGACAAATTGGAAAATCTGAAACTATGGTTAGACATGATTGTTGGCATGATTTGGTGATTGGTTTTCTATCTGCAAAGCTTTGGTTAAAATGCCAGATCTCAACCTCTTTGTTGATAGAGGTTGTAAATCAGTTTGTGTGAGGCTCCTCCTCAAGACACTGTCAAGGCAGCTTTGTAGGTGGGCTAGAGGGACAGGCAGAGGACAGCTGAGACAAGAATGATGAATAGCTTACACAACATAAGATAAGATGAAATAAGACAAGACTTAATTGATAATACTGAAGCAGCAAGTCATACTAGGAAAATAAATGACCAAAGTCAAAAAAGGAGCTCCTTCTCTTGAAATGTTGAGGTGCTCTGGTATAAAGAAACATGTTGGTGAGATATAAATACATGCTGTTGATTTGACATGAGGATGTGTGAATGGCTCTAAGCTCAGAGAACTCCTAAGAATAAAATGAGTCATTTAGAAACTTTCGAACATCAACAAACAGTACAGCTGTTGATAGTATGTGGAGTGTAACCCAGGACCATCCCACAAAGAGAGCCTAAGTTTAGCTGCACACAGTCATTGTTCTCCACTGTGCTGTGTTTGAGGATATCCATATTTTGAGCAGATGGAGGGTGGGGTTCTTTGGCTCTGATGACTGTTCATCCAGATGGATGATGTCAGTCAGATATGGAGGCTCAGCGGCACCTTAAATCTCTCGGAGGTGAATGTGAGAGCATGTCTGTTCTGATTCTTATGGTGGAGCCCTCTCTGTTTGGACACCCAGCGCTCACTTAAGACCGACCCATCTGCTGCCGTACATCAGCAGCCGCTGATTAACTGTAAGCATCGAACATCTCGAGAATCTGTCTTTGTTTTCTTTACAGACCCAAATACAAGTACAAATTAGTTTTTTTTTTTTTTTTTTCCTCTTTGAATTGGAAACAGTTAATTCCATTTAATCTTGGTCTGAAAAAGATACAAAATATGAACAACAATGGGTTTTTAACAGAATTGTTTGACTTTATTGTCTAATGTTTGTCTGTCGATACATATAATGACTGAAGTCTCATCTCTCTGTACAAGACCGGAGGAGCTCGAAGCAGGAATTTAATGACTTTAATGAGCATAACGTAATTGTCTGTTTTTAAACTCAATTAGAACCAAACATTAATTTGTATTTCTCTGCTCATCCTCTTTGTGAAGAATGGGAGGGATTCTGGGACCACAAACTATTTTTATCTTAGCCTTTCCTTTTCCACATACTTATAGGTTACTAAATACTCCCTGATGAACAGCTCAAGTCTCTGTGGATTGTAAATGTTATCATGTTCAGTTATCTCCTTGCTTCCCAGTGTCCTCTCCAGCTGAGTGATGATTTAAATTCCACTCTTATCTCACCACTATACTGTATCATTACCTTAACTTGTTTGTGTCTCTCTCTCTAGCCTTGACAGCGGCAGCAGGACGGGGGAAGATGGAGGTATGCAGCTTCCTGTTGGAGCAGGGGGCAGTGGTGCAGCAGGTCAACCGACGGGGGGTGTCTCCTCTATTCTGCGCCGTCAGACAGGGACACTGGCAGGTGAGAGATGCTGAGTGGCTCTTTTGTCCCAGTGAAACTATCCCCTCAACATCCACAGCAACATTCTTCTGCTTCCCCGTAGGGTATTTTATTGTACTTTATGTCCAGCCTTTAGAGATAACGCTGCTGCAGCTGTTTCTGGACACAGGATTGTGGTTCCTGCTAAAACAACAAACTAAATCTCTGGGTGAGCTCTGTGCACTTCACATTGTATTTATCTGTCTGCTAGATCGCTGAGCTGCTGTTGCAGCGTGGTGCTGACATTAACATCAGTGACAAGCAGGGCAGGACCCTGCTCATGGTGGCAGCCTGTGAGGGTCATCTGAGCACCGTGGAGTTTCTGCTTGCAAAAGGTGAGCTACAACAATATCACCATTAGTCTCATTTAGCAAAGTTTTAAATTAGTGTTTTGGTGTTTCTTGTAGAAGTGTTTGACTGTTTTTTGCCTCGTAGGTGCATCCTTAACTTCGATGGACAAGGAGGGACTCACACCCCTGAGCTGGGCATGTCTCAAAGGACAAAAGAATGTTGTGGAGTTTTTGGTTGAGAAAGGTGCGGTCATTGACCATACGGACAAAAATGGACGAACGCCGCTGGACCTCGCTGCCTTTTATGGAGATGCAGAGATTGTAAGTGAAATTAGTTTAGGTTTGTTGAAAACATGCCAACGACACACCACCGGAGCACAACAACACACTTCTTTAAGCCTTAACTGCGAGCATACCGGTGCCATTATTAAACACATACCGTTCTGCGTTAGCCACGCTCTTGACAGTGGTCACAGTGTTTGAGTGTTTTTAACTCTGTGTGCTGTCGTGTAGGTCCAGTACTTGGTGGAAAGAGGAGCAGTGATAGAGCATGTGGACTACAGTGGGATGAGGCCTCTGGACCGGGCCATAGGCTGTCGGAACACGTCGGTGGTGGTGACTTTGTTGAAGAAAGGGGCCAAGCTGGGTAAGAAGACAACTTGGTATACATTTATTACCAACTGTACTTTGTTCCCTTCTCAGAAAGCACTGAGAGACTCTCAGCATTTTGTTCGCTCAATGTCTCATGGTGCCAAGAATAAGCTCAGACTAATTTTGTGGAAAAACCCTCTTGCCATTCCTGCTTTTCACTTACCATTCAGTGAGAGTGTGTGTATGTTCACTCCTACTCAGCATGTCAGTGTATGTGTGTGTCCTTCCTCTTCTCCCTCATGGGCTGCTTGGCTAATTTAAGAATGTGACTTATCACCTAAATGACATTCATAGAGGTATCTGGGTCTGTGGCTTTTCTGCGGTGCACTCTGCTGTATAAGGAAAATAAAAAATTTGTAACACACAAGACCCTTAAATTTTCGTTCAGTACAGTTAACAGTCTGCATGCATGTACTGCTGAAAATATGAGGCCTTTTTAAGTTGAATGACACATAATTGTAGACTGTCACACTACACTTAATAACACATTTTCCTTTCACTAGAAATTACTACTCTTGTTGCATGACCTATTTTCTCTTCACTCTCTTCCTCCTAACTCTTTTTTTTTTTTAACTGCTTTCAATAAACTAAGGCTACAGAACGTCACCTTACGATCGATCAGGTACAATCTTTAGGTAACTTTACCTTGTACCAATTTCCAGAGAATACAGTGACCATCTGTTGGCAACAATTACAACAATTTAACCTGTCTTTCTCGGCTTCTCTCCTTCTGCTCTACACCAACAGGGAATGCAGCTTGGGCCATGGCTACTTCCAAGCCTGATATCCTGATCATTCTTCTTCAGAAGCTGATGGAGGAGGGAAACCTGCTTTACAAGGTGATGTGCAGTTGGCATATTAATGAAATGTTTCATGTTCCTGAGCTGCTCTGCCATACTAAAAGACAAACTTAGGTATCAGATAATGTATTTTTTTATATATGGTAGGGAAGTGAAAAAAGCTTTGAACAGTTTAGTTCACCATAACAACTGAAGCGATTACCAATTTTTCTAGCCTAGTTAAATGTAGAAAATGAATGGATGTGTACGTTCCGCACTGCTTAGCAAAGGAGCCATTATCGATGGCCGACGTTTAATAGATTGAGGTTTGTGGCAGAAAGGATAAACCAGTCATGTGTAACGTGTGTGCGTGTGATTGATGAGAGGGGAGGGCTCAGCTATTGTTGGGAGTATCTGGTGACTACCCTGCCCTGCTTCTCTCCTCCTCTCACTCACTGCATGCTTTGCCCTCCATGTGTCCTTTAGAAAGGGAAGATGAAAGAGGCAGCCCAGAGGTACCAGTACGCCCTGAGGAAGTTTCCTAGAGAAGGCTTTGGCGATGACCTGAAGGCATTTAAAGACTTGAGGGTCTCCCTGTACCTCAATCTCTCCCGCTGTCGCAGAAAAACCAACGTAAGCATCCCAGGACACATTCACCTTTTTTTCCTCAACCAGCATTGTATTTTTAGATATCTGGCGAAGAACAAAGAAAAATCCCCAATTGTTATAGAGAAAATAAATCTGTGAACTCAAAAATGCAAGCTGATTTGAGCATGTGTGGGCAAGGGAAGCTTGTTAGTGTTCAGATGGTAACAGGGAGGAAGTGGCCAGAAAACTGCAGATGTACTGGGCAGTGGACTCCTCAAATTTAATGGTGAAACAGTTTTGTATGTGCCAGCGTGCCTCCTCACTCCGTCAGAGTTTGACTGACGGGGATGATGGTCACCTCAGGAGCTTGGAGATGACATTTTACCAGTGCAGTCAGGAAGAGTTCAGATCCCTTCAATTTTTTCACATTTTTTTATACAAAAAAAAAATCTTCCCTCCTCAGTCTACATTCAATATCCAATAATGATGAAGTGAAAACAGAATTTTTTTTTGCAAATGTATTCAAAAGTAGAAACTGAAATGTCACATTGACATACGTGTTCAGACCCTTTAAAGCGATTACAGCTTCGAGTCTTCTTGGGTATAACACAACAAGGTTTGCACATCTGGATTTGGGGAATTTCTGCCATTATTTTCATCTCTTATCATCCTCTTAAGCTCTGTCAGGTTGGATGGGGACCATCAGTGGACAGCCACATTTACAGGTCTCTCAAGGGATGTTCGATCGGGTTCTAGTCAGGGCTCTGCCTGGGCCTCGCCAGGACATTCACAGAGTTGTCTCTAAGCCACTCCTGCATTGTATTGGCTGTGTGCTTAGAGTCACTGTACTGTTGGAAGGTGAACCTCCAGCCCAGTCTGAGGTACTGCGCGCTCTGGACCAGGTGTTCATTAAGAATATCTCTGTACTTTGCTCCATTCAGCTTTCATTCAACCCTGACCAGTCTCCCTGTCCCTGCTGCTGAAAATCACCCCCACAGCATGAGACTGCCACCACCATGCTTCACCAGTGGGATGGTATTAGGCAGGTGATGAACAGTGCCTGGTCCAGACATGATGCTTAGAATTGAGGTGGAACAGTTCAGTCTTGGTTTCATCAGACCAGAGAATCTTGTTTCTCATAGTCTGAGAGTCCTTTATCTGCTTTATTGTAAACTCCAAGCAGCGTTCATGTGTCTTTTACTGAGGAGAGGCAAGTGTCTTAGCAAAAGGTCTGAATACTTGATGTCAATGTGATATTTCAGTTTCTCCTTCTTGATTAATTTGCAGAAATTTCTAAAATTGTTTTCTCCTTGTCATTATTGGGTATAGTGTAAATTGATGAGGGAAGATTTTTCTATTATTATTATTTTAGCAAAAGGCTGCACATAAAATGTGAAAAACTGAAGGGGTCTGAACAGTTTCACTATATATGTTTTCTCTTTAAATCCTTCAGATATAATAGAAATATCAAAATATCAAACGGTTGACTGTAATTTATTTATTCTCCTCATTTTGTAGGATTTTGGGATGGCTGAGGAGTTTGCAACAAAAGCACTGGAGCTGAAACCCAAATCCTATGAGGCCTACTACGCTCGTGCAAGAGCTAAAAGAAGCAGCAGGTAAACTATTCAGCACAGCTCCAAGCCAGCTTCTGTAGTTGTTATTGTTGATGGTGAAAAATGTGTTCTGGATCCGGTAACAATGTCTTTCTCCATTCTCTCTCCCATCCACAGGCAGTTTACAGCAGCACTGGCTGACCTGCACGAAGCAGCCAAGCTGTGCCCTAATAACCGAGAAATCCGTCGTCTGCTGGCTCGAGTGGAGGAGGAGTGTAAACAGATGCAGCGCACGCAGCCCAAAGGAGGCCTCGCTGGAGCTGCAGCTGCTTCCAGCCAGGCTTCAGGAGGCCATGAGTCTGACCAGGAGCAAGATGAAGGACAGGAGGAACCGTCAGAGCACAGCCTTGCCAGGAGCGTGGAAGGCCAAAGAGACATCCTGGAAGAGGAAGAGGAGGAAGAGGAAACGGCGGCAGCTTCGCAGTACGACTGGACAGCTGAAGCCTGCTGGTCACAGAACAGTTATCCCTACAACAGAGTTTTACCCTCTGAGCCTGCCAGCAACAGTATGGGACATCAGAGTCAGAGTCTGACCCCCAGCTCACCCCCAGGCCCCAGCAGGCCCCCCCCTCACCGGTACCCTCGAGAGCACCGAGAGGCGCTGGCTCAGCAGGGCCTGGTTCTGCAGCCCACCAAGCAGGCCCAGATAGTCAAGACCAACCAGCATATGAGCTCCATGCAGGCTGGGGGAGGGGCTGTGGGGGGCCGCTCGGGAGGGCCCAAATCTCAGTATGGTCCTTCCAGTCCCTTACCGAGTCGACACATGTCTAGCATGCTGAAGCCAGGACCAGGTATCGACATCAGTCCTCTGCCTCCCCCGGCTGATGAGCCTGTGTACGGGAACCGCATGTCGCTGGCAGCTGCCTCCACCTCTATGGGTCACAGTTGTGAAAATGAGAGCCTCCATTCAGCCCAGGCCCCCTATACATCCTGCAGCAGCAGCTCCAAGGGTGTGGGGCAAGACAGGCTGTCTGCTCACTCTGCATGTTCTCTGGATGGGCTGGCCTGCTCTGGTCCTGGACTCCAGGGGAACCACACTGACACAGTAAAGGAAGGGATGTGTGGTGCAGTTGTCTCGCAGGGAGGGGGAAGCAGCAGCAGCATGCATGTGTCCAGCTCCACCAGCAGCCTTGCATCCAGCAGCAGTTTATCAGACAGCGGCAAGCTGGGACCTGATGTCCGCACCAAGACAAAGCACAGCCAACAGGCCCCCTCTGTTACAGAGTACAAACCCAGACCCTTCATGGGCATAACTGACAAGACGGCTCGCTTTCAGCAGCAGCTCCAACAGCAGCAGCAGCACCACGGCTTGCAGAGTCACCAGAGCCTACAGTCTGCCAGCCGCAGCTGGCTGAACCACTCCTCTGACGGTCTGATGGTATGTCACAACATGTCAGCAATGGGTCTTCAGCCTGTCGACTGTGAGCTGCCTTACACCAAAACAGTGAGCACTTACCAGGAGCAGCACAAACCTCCAGCACCTCAGGGTGCTATGGCAATGAGTAGCTTACAAAATGGCATGCACGCCAAGGAATTCACAGAGAAATTCTGCCAAGCCGCCAACTGTTACAAAGAGTCCAAGCCAGCACTGGCTATGCCGCACACTTTCATCGACAGTAAGCCCAAGCAGCCTGGCTTAGCCCGAGATAATCCTGCCATTCACGTAGCTTCAATGAAACCAAAGCGATCATTTATAGAGTCGAATGTGTAGAGAGGTATGTTTTAACTCATACAGTCCACAACGCACACACACTAGCAAAAATCTTAAATGAGGAGGAGTTATTTTAATTTTTTTTAACCGGCCCCAGACAGAATACAGTTTTAACTTTTAAACCTTGGAAGTAGTACAGTATGCAAGCTGTTTGTTTTCCTTTGTGAACACAGGCCGGGCAGTGTACTGAATGCTCCAGATTTCTCTCCTCTCAACCTGTCGCTTGTGGCTGTCAGCTTGTTACATGACAACATGTCCGCCGTCATTCAGCCAAGCTGGAGACATTGCACTGAAGGAAGTATTCGGACATGTACTGTAAGTCCTTATCAAAACGAAACAGTGACAGTGAGCACTTTATATACAGTTAGGCCGCTTAAAACAACATATTCAGTTACAGCTTAATGTTATTACAGAATGGAAATGAGGTTTGAACGGTGTTCAATACGTCCACGGTGCTGAGAGAGAAGTAAGGAAGAGAAAGTCCTCAGTGAAGGTTTAAGAAAGTCTGAAGGACGGGCATTCCTGTGTTTTAAGAAGGATGTTATAGATCCTTGTGTATATTATATAAATATGTACTTTTCCTTTTTTTCAGTGAAGGTCTATGTTAAGTGTATGGACAAGTTCAGACTTGTGTATTTTGAGTTTTATGCACAATGTTGTTCAAATGGTGTTAAAGGTTCTAAAAAAGCATTTGTTAAATATGTTTGTACATTATATAAATCACCATTAACATTGAGTTGAAATCCTTTCTGTATCTGCTTGTTGTTGCTGTCTAGTTTAATTTATTTACAGCGCCAATGGCTTGGTTAATTGTAAAAGCAATATATTTTATATAGTTATTTTTGCACAGCTACTAAGACATTTTATGATTCTCAATAATGTTGAGTTTAAGTGCATGCTACAATTGCAGTTTATATTACAGAGTTAAAAAAAAAATCTATAAAAACAGAAATGGTTTTGGGGTACAGTGCCATCCCCTCTATTTTAATATGTACATTAAATGCAATTGTTGCCATGTTTTCAGTATTGTGAGCTTTATTAGCTGTGATCACATACTGTAATAGAACATTACTGCCATAGCCATCATGGGAGAGAGAAATAAAGACCCTCTGAGGAAAAAACAATCAAGTCTGCTGACTTATTCTAAAACATAAGACTGCTTAACTTAAGAGGACATTTAATTATTATGTAAACATTAAGCAGCTGTTTTGTCACTGCCAAAAAGCCTACAGACCATGCAGTGTTTCAGTATTTAAAGCAGGACTATAAAGGTTCTGCTGAAGAGAGACCACAGGTGGCAAACAGCATAATGTCACATTGAATTTCCATTCATTTCAAGCGAGGTACATGCAGTGTGTGATTTTCTTGTTTTACATTTGTGATAAAAATATTCAAATTATTGTTTGTGACATAATAAAATGTAGTGTAACTGGCAAGAGTTATACTGTCAGCGATCTATCTCATTCATATCTAAATTTGGCTCAAATTAGCTAACATTAGCTACTGCAAGTTACTGGTCTTAGTGGATGAGGTAGGGTGTAGCAGCAAAACCTTGGTGTACCATTGTAGAGCAAGACTGTTTCAGTAGTCATGAATTCAACTTTGCACTTTTAAGAAAGATATTAATGTTATTTCTTTTTTCAGATATCTTATGTGAAATATAATAATTACTTCTTTAAATGGTAATCAGAGGACTGGTTATCAGATGAGCCAGTACTGCTTAATGATAAAGTACCTGTTGGATTCTGACAAACAAGCTAGAATGAGCTGTTGTCTACTGGCTCGTCTTCCATCGTGTTATTGCCATCTTCAGAGACCTGTTGGGGGTGAGGAGTGTGGTCTGTAGGGGCAGATTTGTCATGGGGCTGGTTTTGTTCTTGCCTCTGATCCAGCTCTCAATGGATTCTCGCTCATAGGAATATCCATCTGTGGGGTAGACAGATTTTGACATCTCAAATAGACTGAAACAATAATTTATGTAGAAAAAAAAAAAAAAAAAGATCTCTGCAGAAAGAATCACAGGCACCAGCTCTGACTCAGTTTGAGACATTGGACATGTCATTATCATTTTTTTCATCTGACCTGCAGCAATGACTGGATCCTTCATCAGCTCTCTGGTGATTGGACACAGAAACTCGTCGGGGGCCTCTGAACCGCTCTGCTCTGCCTTCAAGGCCTCGATTTTCCTCAGGAGGCGACCACGGAGGCCCACAGACTCTGAGAAACCAACACAATGTTTAGTATTCTGCTCACTGTGGTCGCTGAATTACATCACATACAGTACAATTCCTTCTGGCTTGTTCAAAGTTAACACCTCTCACCATTCTAGTTGAGAATAAAACTCCAACGACAACACTGCACACAGCTGCACGTCTCCGCCCACTGACAGCCCCCTTTGAATTTGTCATCAGCTGCAAATTTCACCACCAGCTACAACTGGAAGGATGACCTTAACAGCCACACATGAGTAAGTGGTGCATCTGAGTGTAGTGGCAGTGCCATGGAGGTGCAGGTTTCACACAATGGTACAGTGACATTTTTCCTGCCTGCATCCTCAAGTCCTGAGGAGATTTCGTCTTATTTTTATTAAATAGTGGGGCAGGTATGCAAAACAATTGTGCATTTTATGACTACAGTATTAAGTCATAAAAACATCAAATTATAGCAAGGCATAAAACGTCAAATAATAGTAAGTCGAAAGAATCATTGTATAGTAAGTCAAAAAAACGTAATGTTATAATAAGAAATATAAACATCAAATTATAGTAAAGCATAAAAACATTAAATTATAGCAAGGCATAAAACGTCATGGTATGGTAAAGCATAAAAAAATCATAATATAGTAAGTCAAAAAAATCATAGGATAGTAAGTCAAAAACGTCATAGTATAGTAAGGCATAAAATGTCATAGTATAGTAAGTAAAAAAAATCATAGTATAGTAAGTCATAAAAACGTCATAGTATAGTAAATCATAAAACGTCATAATATTTTAAGTCAAAAAAAAAATTGTATAGTAAGGCATAAAATGTCATAGTATAGTAAATCATAAAACGTCATAGTATGGTAAGTCATAAAAACGTCATAGTATAGTAAGGCATAAAATGTCATAATATTGTAAGTAAAAAAAAATCATAGTCTGGTAAGTCATAAAAAGATCATAGTATAGTAAGTCATAAAAACGTCATAGTATAGTAAGGCATAAAACGTCATAGTATAGTAAGTAAAAAAAAATCATAGTATAGTAAGTAAAAAAAAAATCATAGTATAGTAAGTCATAAAAACGTCAGAATAGTAAGGCATAAAACGTCATAATATTGTAAGACAAAAAAAAAAATAATAAGTCATAAAACGTCATAGTATAGTAAGGCATAAAATGTCATAGTAAATTAAGTTAAAAAAAATCATAGTATAATGAGACATAAAAACATCAAATTATACCAAGGGATGAAACATCATAGTATAGTAAGGCATAAAATGTCATAATATAGTAAGTCAAAAAAATCATAGTATAGTAAGGCATAAAACATCATAATATTGTAAGTAAAAAAATATCATAGTATAGTAATGCATAAAAAGTGAAATTATAGAAAGACATAAAAACGTCATAGTATGGTAAGAAATAA